>NC_056735.1:271138617-271203617 GCF_019279795.1 Protopterus annectens | reverse complement strand
ACTGCTTAATACTCTATGGGTCTGCACTCCTTTAAATCTGCCTATTGCCCATAGCTTCTGTAGCACAAACATACCTGTTAAACTGTCAACCTGGAATGGTATGTTGCAAACTGTGACAACTCTGGGTACATGACTAGAGGGGTCTCATACATGTCAGGGTTACATATCTGGCACAGGAGGGGTACCCTGAAGTGCTGTTATGTGAGTGTGATACTGACAAACCTCAACTTGTTTTCTATCTGTGTCAAGGGTTATTGGCAGCAGTGACCACTAGCCATGACAGTGTGACACTTGAGAGACATGTATCAGAAAGAGTGCATGTTGTATCTTCCTAGCCTGATGTCATTTGCAGGCATGTGGTGGGACAGTTGAACAGTTGCACACAGTTTATTAGTATACCCTTCATGCAGCTACTACCAACATTTCCTTACCTGTACAACCTGTGGAGAAATGTCTGTTAACACTACCTGACTGTTTTTACATTTATTCCTGATTCCTTGTTTGTAGATATGCAAATATCTTAGTACCACTCCCTAGATTCGAACCATGTCTGGGTGTGCAAAATTAACAACTAAGCTATTTCTCAATCACACTGAGATACTGGGGGACCTGCTGTTTCTTGTTTTTCTGGTTTCTGCCTACTAGTCTCTTAGCTAGACAGTCTGAACTTGTAATCCTGTGATGCATGTATGATAGATAGTGTATTGTGCATTAATCCTTTAGATTACTAAAATCTGGAAAGCAAAGGTTAACACAAGGCAATGCTGGATGGAACACACTTTGAAACTTTACACATTACTATTCAGGGTTCAGAGCTTAGTGCAGTATATATTTCACATGTCAGTTAGATCTTGTTTTACAGCTCCACCATCTACAGTTTTTCTTACAGCTGGTTCACAGAACAACCTCAGTTAATGTATGCTGTCACAGCCACATTTGCTGTGAAGAAACTGTATACATTCTATATGTCTACAACAACATACCAGAATAAACACAACAGTTTTTGTAGGAATCTTTATTGCACATCAATATTAGTTGGTCAAACTATTTTATTTATTCAGTTCACACAGTAACAGTATACCTACTAGCAGTAAACAATGTATTCCTTCTTAGCTATTTGAACAATATACTGCAAAATAGATTTGTAATCACCAGCCTGTCAGTGCAGCCTCAGCAGTCTGTTGGCATGGGCTTCTATGTTCATAGCCCTCTCTGTTGCAGCTGTAGGGAGAAAAACAAACATTATGCATACCTGTCTATCACATTCTCAGGCTAGTATTTGCTACAAACTACTTGATAGTGATACTCACTACTGGAGCATTATGTGCCCATGCATCTTGGATCCATTGGGCCAAGAGCATCTCCTTCATCCACTTTAGGTCAGTATAGTGGTACCATACCTGCTCACCAGTCTGGGGCATGCCAGTAGCACTGATGAGATCACATGCGAGACATTCCCAGGCTTCTGCTTTGTATTGTGAGCCTTGGTACTGGCCCTGCGGCAGTCTCTCATCATGGTTTTCTACAAGGAGTCCAGCCATGACACTGGACTCCTGAATGCTCCAGTGCTGCACCTGAAAGCGCACTCCCTCTCCAATGCCAGACATGTTCCTACAGAGATCAAACTAAACAGGTTATAGCTGCATTCCCACCTGCACAGTTTAAATAAGGCCATATTCCTACCCTCTGCCATCATTGGACCATTTAAAAAATACTGAGCACAGCTTAGCAGCACACAAATCCGCTAAGCTGAGTTGAACAGTGCTTAAAGGGGTACTTGCTAGGCACTGCTTAACAGTGCGCAAATATGCTTAGCTGAGCTACCTGCTGCTTAGCAATCATGTCTAACCGATGCTTAGACCTGGTAAGCATAGCTGAGTATTGCTGACCATTGCTCACTGAATTTTCATTTAAAAAAACTATCAGAATAATGACTTAATTTGGTAGGTGTATATGATTTACTTTACAAGACATCCCTCTATGTGCTTTCATTACATTAGCAAGGGGTGTGACTATACTGTATGGGACACTTGTGTATACATGGGTGATTTCACATGTTATATGCACTCAAACTTCCATTTTACGCCAGCTACACTACCCTGGATGACAAAAAACAGTTACTACATAATTTACATTGAAAAATAATTTTGACACTGCTTTCCCATATAAAAATAACTTGCCTGTATTGGTTCTCAAACCATGAGCACCTGCATGTAAAGCCGGGACTCTAACCACTACACTATCTTGGTTTGGGAATTTTAGCTGTATATTTTTATTTATCTCCTATGGGATGTTTAAGCAATGCTAAGCAGAAGGCCATAATGTGCACACCCGCTCAACTACACTTAAACATTTCTTAGCATGGAAAAAATTATTACGTTATTATTATATTATTATGTTACATAGTGAGTATTGTGTTTTTCTGACAAGTCATTAATAATGGCATACATTTGACTTTCAGACTTCTATCCTTCAGTAATTCGTGCTAATGCATAGCCTGTTTGCTATCAACTTTCTGAGTTTGTAAGAGCAACATTTATGAAGTGTCCCTATTTTTACGGCATTGTACCCCCATTATTTGTGCCTTTGCCCACATAGACTGCAGTCAGGAAATAATGGCATACATTTGACTTTCAGACTTCTATCTTTTGGAAATTCATGCTAATGCATAACCTGTTTACTATCAATTTTCTAAGTTTCTGAGAGCAATATTTAAGAAGTGTCCCTATTTTTAGGGCTTTGTCCTTCCATTATTTGTGCCTTTGTCCACATTTCCTACTTTAGCAGGTTGCAAGGTGTCGTATGGCACTTTTACAATGCAGGGGGTGTGTCACAGAACCTGTCACACACCCCCTGCATTGCTTTCCTGCTCCTGTATGTATTTCAGTGTTTGCGTACACTGAAATACCAGTTTATTTCATTTCAGTATCTGTGGACACTGAAATACTGGCATAATATTTGAGAAACTCATTAATATTATGCCGCATTAGTTTTAGAAAGTGTTGCATGACACTTTCTGAGTGCAGGGGGCATGTTAACTGTGCGAGCAGTGCTAGAACATGTCCCTTGCACTCATTCACTGTTTGTGTCCATACAGCCCTTATCAGTAGCACGCCTTCATGAATATGCAAGGTGCGCTGCTGTTTGGGCTGTACGGACACGGACATGGACACAGTTCACTCCATGTAGGAATAGCACTATTTCTGCATGGAGTTTATTGAATCTCAAGGTTTATGTAGTAGGTAGGAAGCCTTAGCAATGAAGAGACATGAGACAGACATGCTGCTATCTCAACAGTTTACTTGCAAGTGCCCAACTCACCAGGTCACATGACTCGTGTCCAGCATAATACTATTTTCATAAAGAAAGACTACATACCCTTTAAACTATATAAACCATAGCGCACTTTATAGAAATAAATGGACAAAAGTTAACTTTGCAATATGCTAGTGTGACACAAAACAAAGTACAAAACTTGAGATAACCTCAAGTGAATGATACTCACATTTGCTAAAAACAATGTACATTCAATGAATCTGCATCTTGATAATCTGCGATTTGTGCAAAGTAACTATTGTTTGTAGAAACTAAATCACAAATCTCAGCAGAAGAACTGGAGAAACCTGTTCTTGAACTGGATCACTTGCAGAATTAGCAACTGTTCCTGAAGTCCAGTCTAATGTCTCTGTTATTGTTTTAGCAAAATACAATTTCACTGGAATATCAGGCATCTTAAACAGCTCATTGCCTCATATATCTCAGATTCATAGATTTGACTTGGTATTGTTGTTAAATGCGTGTGATTTCCTCTATATAACTGCATATTCTCTCCATAGATATGTAGGTTCTTGGGCTCACTAATATTGTTGCCTGCATATAACGTTTCTGCCAACATTTTTATCCATTATTCTATTTCTTCTACTTTCCAACTAGAAAATGTCTTTGCATTTTTGATGAGCTATTGCTCCTGCTTTAGCAGTCTTTTCCTATATAATTCTGAAGCTTTCATTCCTGTTTCTAGAACTAACAAATTATAACTTGAATCTGTCTTCTTCTTCCTATCAGTAATTGTGAAAGTAATAACAGCTTACAAAGACTTATTTTAACTGTTTAGCAATGTAGAGTAAATCACATATCTTTAGCATATTTTCACTGTCTGCATCAAGCATTTCACTTAGGTTCATAGATTCATAAGTAAGTACTAGGCAATCGGTCTGCAGACCATTTCAAGCCTAGCCAAAAAAAGAAAATTCAAAATTTGCTCTAGCTTCAAGGAGGGCATGCCAACATAAACCAGTAGAGAATTTGATGTTGCCCATCCAATTATCTAGGTTTACCTTGAAGGTAGCAAGGGTGCTACTCTGCTTGACATGTAGTGGAACTTTGTTTCAAAGGTCAGGGATATGTTGGGATATGAATCTACCATGTCAATGTGTCTTACGTATCTGCTGATGAAGGTTTAGTTCCTTTAGTGGGTATGTGATGTATCATTAGTTCTGTGAAGGGCTAGGATATCAAGTAAAGTTTGATATTTAATGGCATGAAAGGCTAGACATAGATCTGCATCGGGGAGTCTGTAAGAGACTGTTTAGAGAGAAAGGCATGCCTATCTCTACTGATGATTAAGATTTTTAAGGCCTCTGACTTTTTTAGTAATGAATCTCTGAAGTCTCCCAAGTTGTGTTAAATGTTTAGATTAATACATGGCAAAAGGTGCATTATATTCAATAATGGGTGTGATAAGATATGAGTAAAGGGGAATTAAGACTTCTCTGGAGCCAGTGGAGATGCCTTTGGAAATTAGATGGGCCAGATAAAAGACTTTCTGGACTACTGTTGAGACATGGTGGGGAAATAATAAGGAATTATAAACAATCCTACCCAGATCCCTTACAACAGTGTCTGATTGGAGGGGAGCATCCCCTACATGAGAAGAGAAACTCATTTCTTTATCAAATGAACTCTGCTGCATTTTTTACATTTAATTTGAGCCCATTGTCCTTACTCCAATTGTTAATGTGGTCTAAGCTGTGCTGGAGCAATTGTGAGTCAATTGAAAATTGAATAACAACACCCACTTTATACTTCTATGTAAACTTAGTTAGCCATAGCTGGGATGTGCTGGCCTAAAGGTCTGAGAATTATATGCTAAACAGGAGATGGCCCAAAACTGAGCCCCGTGGTATATCACTGGTAACTTTTTTGGTTTCAGAAGTGGCACCTGCTATTCTAACTACATGGGTTCTGTCAGAAAACCAGATAGCTATCCATTGTGCATTACAAAGATTTATATTCAGACTTGCAAGTCTATCAATAATGTCTGCATGGAGAATTATGTCAAATGCCTTGGCCACTACATATACTATATGAACTGCATGACCACAATCCACTGCTTCAGTCACTTTTTCAAAGAAATTAATGAAGTTAAAGAGGTAGGACCTTGCTTTGATAAAGCCAAATTGATGAGGGTCCAGGGTTAAGAGAACTTTAATGTCCAGACTAATGAAATCTGAGATTATGCACTCCATAGCTCTACATGGTGCAATAAGTGTGGATATTTTGGATTTGAAGAAACATATTGAAATTCACGGGCTTTTAAAATATTTGACCTCTTGACTTACAAATTGTGGTTAATATTGACTGACATAGACTTATCAAAGCTGACTTTGTTATACCTTTTAGTTGCACATCTTCTGTATACTTGGAATAATAGTCAGTACTCAGTACAAAACAAATAATTGAGATTATTATGCTGAAACAAGTCAACTCCTACTTCAGGCAAGGAGTAATTCTGAAGCATCATTAGTTAACAGCTCCTCTTTTTGATTCTAGCTTCTATTAATTCTACACAATAAACAGTTTTTTGTCATATTAGGCCACAAAGTAAACTCTCCTGCCTTTCCTTTACACTTAGATATTCCTTGATAAGAATAATGGATTTTCAGTCACAGCTGATTTCGCATTTGAACAGTAAACAGTGGATATGTGACAGTTCTTCTTGGAAGGTATAATATGGCTGAATTTATGGATACAAATTATTTGCATTATCCAACCATCTGGACATTATGGCTTCTCTTAACAGTAATAATTCCTTAACTTCTCTGGTAGCTGTCTTCAGTTCCTGTAGCTTCTTAGGAGTTCCATGAATTTATGTCGCAACCCGCACAACTCCAATAACTTCTTCCATCAAATCTTCCTTGCATTCAATCAGAGAAGCTGTAGTTGACTGTGAAGGCTGCGCTCAAGTTTCGCATCTACTTCTTGCAAGTCAAGGCCAATGTTGAGAGTTTCTAGCTGCCAGGTTTGCAGATGACTGTAAACTAGGGGCAATCATAGAAACTCATCAAGACACTAACAGGAAGGACTAACAGAGAAATAACTGATGCTAAGCCATGTTTGGGCACTTTTTGAATAAAAATTGAAATTTTGCTTTTTATTCAAATCTGAATTGAAATGAAAAAGCCTCTGAATTGAATAAAAAACTAAATTTCAATGTTTATTCAGACAAAAAGTGTGCAAACATGAGACTGCATAAAAATATGTCTTTCTTATTAACCTGCATCATTGCAAATGCAGAAGCACAATCTTGAGTAGCATCTTTTACAATCACATGCAATCCCATAGATTTTTTTACTTTTGTATTTATAATATTTCAGCTTTATTTTCAGGTTCTGTCTCAGTTTTACAAACTACTATGACATCAGTCAAATATTAGTGCTGCACTTTTGACAGTTCACTTGCGGGGTGCACCTCAATAGCTTTCACAAGTGTTAGGTTTGATTCTCACAACAGACTGCCTCTTATACAGTAATTATTTCTGCAACAAACACTTCTGTCTTTGAGAAATGAATCACTTGGCTCTCCAAATTCACAATAATTTGACCTGTGTCTCATTGCTGTGCCACATGCATTAATATTCTTGTGTCCACTGGTTTCTGACAAAAGAAAAAAACAAATGTCTGGCATATGTTAACGTCTTGTTTGGCTGAGAACTGGTGTGTTTGCAGATGTTGCCACTTTTATTGTGTGGAACTACAACATAACAAACTTGCTTTGAACTCTTGCTACTACATTTGAGTTGTATTACAGTCACAACAAAATTGATGTGAACTCTTGCTGCCACATTTGAATTGGAATGCAGTCCATACCACCTGGAAAGTGCTGTGCTTTACACAGTATGCTTGTGAAGCATACATCATGGAACTGGAGTGCATACCACAGTACCACGTACTTGCTTTGCTAACTGTCATAATCCTAGTGTGTTCAACAGGTGGCCCTAGGGCCACAATCTGGCATATGAAGGCATTTTATTTGGCCCTCGGTATGTCCTATAGCAAACTGTTTTGAATGGACATGGCAATGTGGCCCCGCAAACCTTGCTAAGTATGGAAGGTGGCTCCCTGAACTGTTTGGTAAGTGGCCCCTGATCCAAAAAGTTTGGACACCTCTTCTGTGAACCCTTATAGAAACCAGGGACTAAGGTGATCTGAAATTCTTATGTGCTTTCCTTTGCCTAGTTGAACTTGGTTGTGCATATCAACTAAAAGTATTGACTTGTTGCACTATCTATCTGACAGTGATGCTGGATTTGAAACTGCTGCTACTGTATCCTGCTATAGATTTCTCAACCAAGCATGATTGTTTTAATACTCTGCTATATTTTGTCCTTGCTGTGACAGTATTTACAGTGTCAGTTATTAACTAATTGGTCACATTGTACCTCCTGTTGTTTTAATTGTCTCTTTGTGGCATACTTTGCTGATTTATTTCTAAATTTCTGCACTATATGTAATAATTTGGTACCAGAGACAGCTGCTCCTACCTTGATAATTATGTTTTGGTATCTGTACCTATTGTACCAAACACCTCTTTTAACATTTTGCATATTGTACCAACCATTTTTGAAATCTTGTAATTGGTTATCTACTGTTCTTGGAATATTGCACAGTGGCATCCATGCTTGCTGCTCAGTCATTCACTAATAATTTGGTACTGCTCTGAAGATCACATTAGAATACTGTGCTATGGCATGCATGGCTGATGGTTAGTCATTCACTAATAATTTGGTACTGCACTGAACATGACATTAGAATGTTATGCTGTGGAATGCATGGCTGATGCCCAGTCTTTCACTAATAATTTGGCACTGCTCGGAAAATTGCATTAGAATACTGTGCTCTGGGATCCGTGCCTGCTGCTCAGTCATTTACTAATAATTTGGTACTGCACTCATGATCACATTAGAATACTGTACTGTGGAATGCATGGCTGCTGCTCAGTCAGTCACTAATTATTCAAAACTGCATTGACCATCACATTAGAATATCGTACTGTGGAATGTATGGCTGCTGCTCAGTCATTCAGTAATGATTTGGTATTACACTAAGCATCACAATATAATACTATGCTATGCAATGCATGACTACTGCTTAGGCATTCACTAATAATTTGGTGCCACACTGAACATCACACTAGAATACTGTGCTGTGGAATGCATGGCTGCTGCTCAGTCATTCACTAATAATTTGGTAATGCACTGAACATCACATTAGAATACTCTTCTATGGAATGCAAACTTGTGCTCAGTCATTCACGAATAATTTAATACTGCACTGAACATCAGATTATAATAATGTGCTGTGGACTGTATGGATGCTACTCAGTCGTTCACTAAAAAATTGGTAATGCACTGAACATCACACTAGAGTACTGTTCTGTGAAATGCATAGCTACTGCTCAGTTATTCACTAATAATTTGGTACTACATTGACCATCACATTAGAATATTGTGCATGGAATACATGGCTGCTGCTCAGTCATTCACTAATAATTAAGTACTGACGAAACATCACATTAGAATATTGCACTGTGGCATGCATAGTTGCTGTTCATTCATTCAGTAATAATTCAGTATTACACTGAACATTGCATTAGAATATTGTACTGTTTCAGTGCCTGCCGATCAGTTGTTCACTAGTAATGTGTTACCACACTGAGCATCACATTTGAATACTGTGATATGGCACCCATGCTTGCACTTCAGTCATTCTTGTATTATACTGTGTTTGACCATGTCTTGGATTATTATACAATGGGATTTGTGCCTGCTGTTTAATCAATCCTTTTAACATTTCTATTGAGGTGTATTGTATTGTGCTTTACCCCATTGTATTGTTATTGATGCGTAAGATTCTATTGCACTATTTTGCATTGTTTTTCCATCCTTTTGTATATCATACAGCCCTTCCTTCATTCTAGGTTGGCCTAGGTCCTGGAACCACTCAACAAAATAACAATTTATTTATTTTTATTTATTTTATTTTATTTTATTATTTTATTTTACATTTGTTGACCGGGCTAGTCCAGCTGGATAATTTCCATTTTCAGTGGAGGCCCGGGGAGAAAAGCTCCACAAATAAAAACAAGGTTAAACATTTAAGCAACAATGCATACATTTTAGTCTAGTAAAAAAAAACATCTAAATAAAAAAAGATAAAGATAAAAAAACACATAGTCCTATCTATATATTGAGAAAGGCCGTATATACAAAAAAGGATAAAGATAAAAAAACACATAGTCCTATCTATATATTGAGAAAGGCCGTATATACATGATTGTTGAAGAAGACTTGAACAAGTCTGCCATATCACAAGTGTCTCAAAGCCATATGGTCTCCTGTCACACACAGCTAACCTTAGAAGTATAAGAAACAAAACTTACTGATGTACATGCCTGAACAGCCTACCACTCCTCAGATATACTAGTAGATGCAGAAACTTGGTGTAAACAAGAAATAAAAGAAGAAAAAAATCTTACTATAGAGATATAACACCTTAAGACTAAACTTATAAAAAGGTGGTGGGGTGGCCATTATGTACGAGAATACTTTAAGCCTCTCTATGTCTCATGTGAGCATACTCCTACTCTTCAGTGCTGAAATAATAATAATAGCATCCTTACAAATTAATGGTCACAAAATCCTTTGCATCATACGATCTTACTTTCTCCTAAGAATTAACATAGTTACTGCTCAAGAACTTCTCTCTTGGGCATCAGGCAACATCTCACTTGAGATAATCATTTCAGGAGACCTGAATATATATTGGCAAACTATTGACAGTTATAGTCCTTCTAATAATATTAATCTATGTGGTTTCACTCAGCTTATTTCAACTAACACAAGATACAACAAAAACTCTGAAAGAGCCCCTACCTTAGACTGGATTCTCTGTAATGCCTCAAACTAAATCCTCTCAACAGGTGCCTTACCTGATACCTTAAGTGATCACCTATCCATCTTTGTAATAAGGCATCATAAACCTAACGAAAAACAGCATTGGTACAGCCTTGCTCATAGTCTCTCCTCCTTTAGTAAGGACCAATTAATCACAGCAGCAAAATTGTTCAGCTGGTGGGCTCCTCAAACCTTTTCACTTGGTGAAGCTGTAGCTCTGTTCATCTCAATTTTCCTTAACATACTAAATGCACTAGTCCCAATAAGAACCAAAGAATTAAATCAAATCCAGCACCCTGTCTTTCAAAAAGTACTAAATTAGTAATGAAAGATAGAGCGAGTGACATATCCTGGAAAAAATAGAAACAAGTTAAAACCATTGCTGACCATCAGTACTGTAAATGTCTTAGAAACTCCATTAAAAATCAAATTAAAAATGATTAATAAAGAAAAAAATACTACATTAAGATGCAGACAGCAAAGTATAACAACCCAAAGCTTTTTGGACTACAGACAACCAGTTGTTAAAACCTAGTACCCCAGCACAACTTACACATAGTTCCTCTAATCATACTGACAGCATAGCCAATGAAAATACTCACTTCATCCAAACTGTTACATCCCTTATTGAATCCTCAGCACAGGCAGACACAAGTTCCTCTCATTCTCTCCTTCCTTGTTAGCCTCCAAAGCACTTAGTCTCAAACCAGTCTCAATTTCTGCAATCAAAAAACTATTACTAACATTAAAACCTACCACTCTTTCCCCTGATAAGATGCTATCTGAGTACTTAAAAATTGCTGCTGATGCCCCAAGTTTTCTATTTCTATCCTAATCAACTATTCCATCACTGAAAGCTATGTCCAAACCCTATGAAAAAAGTACTACATTCTTCCTGTCTTTGAAGGTAGAAACTCAAATGATCTCTCAAATTTCAGGCCAATAGCCAAACTGTCTCCATTCTCAAAAATTCTGGAAAAGTGCATCCAGCCTCAACCTCTCAGTTTTCTCATTGACAACTGCCTCCTTTCCCTTACGCAGCATGGTTTCCATCTTTTTTATAGTGCACATCTTTCCTTAGTTTTATAGTAGCTGTTAACCAATATCAAAATTCTGGGAACTTAGTCTCAGCACTTTTCTTATATTTATCCAAAGCTGTCAAGATGGTATCCCACCAGAAATTGCTTCAAAAATGAGCGTGCCTAGGAATACAGGAAACTTCACTATCTTGGTTCTCCAGCTACCTTTCAAATAGGTAACTGGCAGTAAAATGGGAAAATAACTTCTCCTCTTTCTTTCCCATTACAGGGGGTGCCTCTCAAGGATCCATTTTAGGTCCTCTGTTGTTTCATATATTCACTAATAATTTCCACCTAGCTTCTTAATGGGCCACTATCATACAGTATGCAGATGATTCAACAAAAAAAAAAATACAAAAAAAAGAAAACACAAACAAAAAAAAATCTTCTCCACCCCAAACTACAAAATTAATTCCAATATCACTTCCACTAAAATCACCAACATAAAACAAGTCAAATTAAGCTTCTAGGAGTCACTACTGATGAAAGTTTAAAATCTGATCATCACATAAAAGAAGCAGTAAAAAACACCCATCCAAAGCTTGGTGCTCTGTACAGAGTCAAGCAACACCTCACAGATAATGCCAGAAAATTTATTTATCAATTCCTTCTCATCCCTACACTTTTTAATGCTACTCCCATCCTGATTAACCTACAACTACTCAATTCTCAGTCTTAGAACAGTGCTATAATAAGATGGCAAAATTTGCCACCAATCATCTTTATAGGACACATCATTCTTCTTCTTTCGGCTTTTTCCGGTTAGGGGTCGCCACAGTGGATCATCTGTCCACTCATGATTGGCAGAGGAGTTTTACAGTGTCGAGCTGCTAGCCCGGCACCCAGCCTTCCACAGAAGGCACACACATGCACACACTCACACGTAGGGCCAATTTAGAGTGTCCAATCCATAGTTACTTCCTACAACTTCACGTATTATTCGGAAAAATGTTCTAGTTTAAAAAAATATTTTTCAACTTTATAACCCAAGTAGACAGTTGGGATCCACTGACAAAATGTTATTAACTGTAACAAAAGCAACAACTCAGCCTTAGATTCATTGTACTCCTCTTTCCTTGCCAAAATTTGGAACTCTCTTCCTCTCAATTTAAGAAACACAGTAAGCACCAACTCTTTTAAAGCACAAACAAGAAAATACCTAAGAGATAACTGGCTCTGTACATGCACAACTCTTGGATGATAAATGCCCCGCTCCTTAATTTCTCCTTTTCTTTCCAAGCACTATTCCCTTAGTTATTCGTCCAGAATTTCCTGCTTTTCCTCTGGCTCTTCCTCTTTCTTCTATCCATCCTAAAACATTCTCTCTCGCCTTTTAATACTAAGCCTCCATTTTCTTCATTTTCTCTCCATCTATCAAGTTCATTTCCAAATATATTTCATAGTTCTTTAAATGATACTGCAATTAATTAATGCTATTCTGTTTAAATATTGTATATATGCTGATTACTAATATACCTCTGTTGATTGCTCATATACCTCTGTTTATTATGATGTCTTGACATTCACTGCTGCTGTACTCTTAACATATGTGATTCTTTGCCATGGAAGCCCAACATCCGTTCAGTCTGCCAAAGATTCCTGTTGCTTTAAGGCACATCACCCAAATGCTCCCTGTGTAGCATAGGGCATAAAGGTGATGTTCAGGCCTACTATAGTTAGAACTTCTTTGCCACCAGTTCAAATTTATCTTTTCACCATTGGTCTATTTACCTTCATTTGTTTTCTGCCAGTTGTATGCATTTTCATTCTCCAGTGACTACATTCACCTGTTTTCTGACTTCTTTGCAGTTGCAGATAAGTTCCCCATTGGGTTTTTTTTGTTTCTTCTTGTCTTGTTTTGTGCTCCTTGGTGTTAATGTCATCCAGAAAGGGTAAATGCCAGTGTGGAGACAGATTCCTTATAAATACCACCACAATAAGTGGCTTTTTTGTCCAGGAGCTTCTCATGACCATATGTCTAATTCAATTTTTCAGGCATTCATCCCTAAAACCCTTTGCAGTAGACTTTCTTCCCTTTTCCTTGTATCTTGACAACCAGTGTCTTAAGCTTCTTGATAAAGATGCAATGGAAGGAATCTTCTGCCCTGAGGGTCAGCCATTAGGGAAGATGAAGGTGAAAAAGGTACAACCCAAATCTTCCACTGTCCAGCCTCTACCAGGTGTTTCTCCCAAGGTATTTACAATCTGGGAGGCTTGCTCAGCTGTGTTGTTGGATTGGACCATGTTGGAGGCTGGTGAGGATCCAGCTGGCAGCACATCTGAAGAGGCTTTGCAGGTGCCTATCTTGGATGTTCAAGGGGAACCACGATTATTTTTTCCCCAGGGAGCCCAGGGGAGTTCCTCCATTTTCAGTTGGTGAAGAGGTTCCAACTATGGTTCTTCACTGACGTTCTGGGTCTGAGCCTTCTCAGTTGTTTGTAGGGGGCGTTCCCTTAAAAAAGAAACAAAAACTTAAACATGTTTCTTCTGCTCCTAGGGATCTGCAGTGTGACTGGCAGGCCTCTTCTCAGGGGATATTTACTGCTTTAATGTCCTTAAAGCCTCCTCAAGGGGTTTCGGTTCCTGCTCCCCCTTGGTCCACTACTCCCCTTAAAAGGCCTAGAGAACAGGATTCTTCTGATGATTAGTCAGATTCTGATGTCAAGTCCCTGACTTATTCTACTCAAATTCCTTCCCCCTTAGACTATGGGTCAGAAGAGGAGGAATCTATTAGTCCTGATGTTCCTTTTGAGGAAATTTCCTTCGGGGGCACATTCTCTAGGATGATGGATTTTTTTAAGTGAGATAGTGCTCAGGTCTCTGATATCAGTAAGAGGTACTATGAGTCGCTGCAGTTGAAATCTCCTAAGTCTGGGGCTATGTCTCCTGATTTGGCTGTTTTGCTGGGTGCTTTTTCCAATGCCTCTCATGCTCCTGATTCTCTGCCTCCTACTCCCAAGAAACCTGACAGGTTTTATAGGATGTCTGAGGATTGTTATTTTTTATATAAATGTCCTGTTGCTGACCCCTTTGTAGTGTCTGTAGCCTTTGATAGGCCATCTCAGTTACTTCCTTCACCCAAGTTATTGCCTTCTGACAAGGACAGCAGAGTTATGGAAAGGCTGGGTAAGAAGGTTTACACTTTGGCTACCCTAACTTTTAAGGCTATTAATTATCAGACCCACATGTCTAGGTATGTGTTGGCTCTTCTTCTCCAGGCGCAGTCAACTTATTTCTGATTTTCCAGACTCTAGGAGTAAAACTTCTTTGCTTGCTAGAGACTTCCAATCAAGTCGTTTGTCATTCTATTAAATGTAGTTATGATGCAGCAGATGTCTCTTCTAGGGCTGTTGTTTTTAGTTCAGTGATGAAGAGGTATTCTTAGGTTTATAGGTTCATAGGTAGGTATTAGGCTATTGGCCCTAGGGCCTATACAAGCCTAGCCATAATGATTCCCTGGCTATTGCTTACCAAAATATTTACTTTCCAGGACCCCTGACTAGCAGGGCTACTGATGCGATCCCCGGAGTGAAATTCCTGTATCCCATCTGATCATTAAGGTTCTTCTTGAAGAGGACCATTGAGGCACTCTGCTGGACATGTATGGACAGCCTATTCCAGAGCACGGGGAGTCTCTGGGTCCGGAACCTATCCCTCCAGCATGTTCTATTCATTGTGATGACAAGGTTAAGATCCCTGGAGTGTGTGGCTCAGAGGGATTGGGATTTCTGTAAGTGCAGCATGACCAACAACTCAGGGTTTGACATGGCCTTGTATGTTAGGGAGAGATCAGCTCTGAGTAGGCAATATGGAACAGAGTATAGCTGGAGTTTCTTTAGATGATCAGTATAGGGCATCTGCTTTAGGCCTGTGATTCTTTTAGTGAGGTATTTCTCCGGCCTTTTCAGCTGTTGTAGATATCTTGTGAGGTACATAACAAACAGGGCATTGTACTTTATAATGTGTCTAATGAAGGATGAGTACAGTGGGACAATGACCTCCTTTTTTCTGGATGAAAAGCCTTTAGTGATGAGGTGTGCCACATAGAAGGATTTCCTGACTGTTGTGGCGATGTGGTTATCGAAGGTGAGACCACTGTCCACCTGTGTCCCTAAGTCTCTCATCACACTTTTGGTGTTTAGTGTACTATGTGGTAATTCATGGGTACATGTTTTTTCCCAAAGGGGACAACTATACATTTCTTGGCATTAAGCTTGTGCCCATGGCTCTGGAACCAAGCATCTGCTTCTGTAAGGCCATTTTGTAGAATATGCACATAATTTGGGGATTCAATAATGGCTCCCAGTTTGCAGTCATTTGTGAACTTTATTAGCCAGAGTCCCTTAGTGTTGGCCTGTACTTCAGAGAAGTACATGCTAAGCAAGAGCGGTCCCAGGACTGAAACCTGAGGTACTCCACTTGTCACTTGTCTGGAGCTGGATTTGGAGTCGGCTACTTTTACAGTCTGGGTTCTGTCAGTAAGCCAGTTGGCAACCCATCGAGTGACGTTGGGATTTATGCCCAGCTTAGTAAGTTTATCTATGATTTCAGAGTGGGGAATGGTGTCGAAGGCCTTGGCGAGGTCCAGATAGGCTGTGTGGACTGCCTTACCCTCATCCACAACTCTGGACACTGATTTGAAGAAGTCAATCAGGTTCAGGGGACAAGATCGGCCCTTCACAAACCCAGACTGGGTGGGGTCCAGTGTTTGAAGGTTGCCAATGTCTTTGTTTATAAGTTCCATGATAATGCGTTCCATGCCCTTGCAGATAAGGCTCGTCAGACTGATGGGACGGTAGTTCCCAGGATCCAAGGTGGATCCCCCCTTGTGGAGTGGGATAACTGTAGCTGTGCACCACTCAGTGGCACGAAGCCTGAGGTGAGGCTATGATTAAACATGACACTTAGGTGAGGTGCCAGTTCATTTTGTAGTTCATGTAGTACACAGCCCGGGATGGCATCTGATCCCATGGATGCTGTATTCTTAGCTTTGGAGAGTGTAGTTTCTACCTGTCTGGCCGTGATTACCGGAATTTGGCAATCTTTTGGTATTGAGATGGGCCTTTTAGGGGTGAGAGGGGGGTGAAGTTTGCACTAAATCGATCCACCAGGATATTGGCAATATCCTTGGGATCAATATATATAATGCCATTCTGTTGTAGCTCAGAGCATATCTGAGAATTGCCATTTAGATTCTTGACATAACTATAGAATGCCTTGTGGTTGTCTTTGGAATCTTTGGCAATTTTATTTTCGTAACTAGCTTTTGAGGATTTTATGAGGTATCTCAGCTTCTTACTGAGGCTGGTAAGGGAGTTTTTTGCATCCTGGGATTTTCTTCTTTTCTGTAACAGTTTCTTCCTTTGTTGTAAAGTTTGTTTATGACAGGGGACCACCAGATTGGCTTTCTTTTTTTGGAGGAGAGCATCTTGGTTCTTTTTGGGATGGTATGATTCATGCATGAGTAGATGTGCTCGTACAGTGCCTTAGTGTGGGACTCAGCAGTTGAGCTTTCAGTTCCCATCTGCATGGGTGTCATGAAGTTTGTAACTTCTGACTTGAATAGTATGAAGTTGGCTTTGGAGAAGTTTTTTATGGAGGTTACCTTACTGGGGGGTGGGGTGGGATGTGGATGTTATAAGTGATTAGCTTATGGTCTGACCTGACCAAGATAAAGAAAAATAAGTGCTGCTACCATCTGAAGGTTGTAATTCCCAATGAGAAAAGTATCAAAACCAAAACTGGACACAACCACCACGATGTTATAAAACCAGTATTTAATGTCGAAATAAAACAAAATAAGATAAGATAAGATAAGATAAGATAGGATAAGATAAAATAAGTGCTTTCACATGCTACACATGCACTTATTTTATCTTATTTTGTTTTACTTCGACATTAAATACTGGTTTTATAACATCGTGGTGGCTGTGTCCAGTTTTGGTTCTGACCTGACCAACGAGGGGGTGACCATAGGTGTGGAGCATCGATTTCCCATGTTGATAATGACCAGATCTAGGATATTGGAGGCCCTGGTGGGACTACGGATTAGTTGATCCAGGGCATTGGAATTTATGAATTCCAAGAACCGTTGGGCAAAGGTGTTGGTACACAAGTAGTTTTCCCGGTTAATGGCAGGGTAGTTGAAATCACCCAGTATTAGGGTGTTTGGTTGTATATTAATATTTTCCAGTATGTTTAGAAAGGTGTAGTGAGAATCTTGGGGCATGGTGGGGGATATGTAGCAAGTACAATTTGGATTGCAGTCTTACCTAGTGTTAGTTGCACCTGGAGAATTTCACAAGCATTGTGTTGGGCAACTAACCTGGTGGTGTGAATATCCTTGGAGAATATGGACACTCCTCCACCTTTAGTGTTTCGATCCTGGTTTGGTGGCCGAAAAGTGTGGTAAGAGTTGTAGCCTGGTATTGCAGGGGTGCTCTCTGGAGCCTTGAACCAGGTCTCAGTTACTGCACAGATATCGATGTTCTCCATTTTTAGGAGTGCCTCGAGACAGTGCATTTTGAGGTTTAGACTTCTAGCATTGATTTGGTTTAAGTAGGGTTACAGGTTCATAGGTTCACTTGTCAAACTTGTGACCTACTTGACTTCAAGAAGTTTGACTACTAGAACTCCAGACCTTCAGCCATAACCGGAGCAGTCATTGTGTTATAGAAGAGGAAGAGGTCATCTCTAAATGAAGTGCAATTCATGGTAAATGAAAGCATGCCATCTATGAGCTGGTGTGGTAGTCAGTGTGTGCATGTGCACAAGAAAGATCGCATGCAACAAGGGTATGTAGTGACAGCAAACAAAAGGTAAGAACATAAAAAATAGTACAATGAAAGCACGAATATATCTGGTACAAGTTGACTGTTTTCAGCAATCTAATATGGAAATGAATGTACATTACACTGACCTATGCATCCCAAGTAAGTAATTAACAGAATAGAACCAAACCGGAGTGGCATCTGATATATAGGGCAAAACAATGCACCTCGAGTAACGGGGCATGCAGTCACCAACAGTTATCCTAACAATGTGCATTGCTGTAGTTACACTATAATCCCATAAAATTCAGGGTATGGGAAACCTCATAATATAGACAAAACAGCCCTTACATGGGCACACCTTCTTGTACAAAGAACTGATACTTTAGGGCATTCAATGGGGTCTTTAAACTACAGTATATTGTGTTGGGCTCCTTGAGAGACCCATAGTAACCTGTTACACAGTAGAATAAGAGGCATCCTTTTCCAGGTATGGGATATAAACAAACAAGCAAGGAGGGTGACTGTAACCATTAAGGACAGTAGTACTGAAAAGCAAGCCCAGGCTATGCCACCTGATACATGCTTACTTGAGAAGACTGTTTTCATGCAGACTGTCGGCCTGTTTCAGACTACAGCCTGTGGGACTAAGAGGATTGGGCTTAGCAGATCCCTGCAAACTGCTGTAATGGGATTACATAAAGTGTGACAGTACTGCTGCCTTTAATGGTTACTAACTTAATTATGGATGTGTATGCTAAGAACATACGGACATTTAACAGTATGCTAAGAACATTTCTAAATTTTGCTAACTCTTATTTAAAAAAAAAATAAAAATAAAAGTAAATAAGAAAGAAATTAATTGGATATCCTAATCAAGTAAAATTAAATTGTATAATCTGCTTTTTCATTAGAAATTCAGCTTAGAGTACACGTCTATAGATGATGTATAGAGACCATCCCCAGGATTCATGAAGCTCGGCGCAAGGCCGGCATAAGGCTTGTGCCGGCCGTGCGGCATATATATGGAGTAGTCGTGCCATATGCATATTAATGAAGGCGCGCAGCCGCCACAGCCACGTGCATAGGAAATGTGCGAGAGTGCATGGGATGTAACGAACTTGCGCATGGAGGCGTGTCAATGTCTGCTGTCGATGAGCAACCTAAACTGCTGAATATTATAGTCTGCCTGCAATAGTAATCACACCTATCAGTGTCCATGGATACTGAAACGTATGCAAAGCATGCAAGATAGTCCCTGTGAACAGAAAATGAAGAAGCAAACACAAATGCACGGTAGGGAATAACGGGTCCCTACCCTTGAACAAATGACATGAAAACCGTGTGCCCATAGTCCAACGTAGTGTTGATAGCTATACCGTGTGGAAGTGAAATGTATCATATGTTAGTGCGCTGCCAGTAGGTACGTTCAGCCCAATGGAGAGGGTCACCAGCTGACCCATAATGTGAGGGAGAGTACATAGCTGTGCAGATGTGTCCATAACAAAATACACAAGGAGAAATGTAGATATATGTAGTGACCATATGTCCGAATCATATCCCACAAGGCATGTAATAGTCACATACAAAAGGTATGTCCGTATTTCACATACCAAATGTGATAGGAAATAGCATACGCATGTAAACGAAACAGAAGGAGCATATAAACAGCTATAACAATAAGGACACATGTAGGCCGAAAGGAACAGTATAATCCGTACCGTTGACTAAGATTACCACCTGTCCCACTTTTTGAGTGACAGTCCCTCTGTGGGCAGATGTGTCCTGACACAAACTTGTAAAAATGGCAAATGTCCAGAGAATATAGGACATAATTATTCCGTAGACGTCATGTAATAGTTGCATTAAACATTTTTCACTGAACGTATATTACATAAATGTCATAAGAAACAGAATAAGACACCGAAATGCTACAAGAATAAGCATAGATATAGGCAAGAATTGTAAGTTCTATCTGCCAAACTAACCGTGGGTATGTGTCGGCCTGTAAAATATGCTGTGTTCACCGCAAATGTCACACTGTGGCCAATTGAAAAGGTGGAAACACAACCGTCGACTGTGGGGAGGCATTGTCCACAGCAGTCGGACATGTGTAAGGAATAGCTTGGACATAGGAAAAGGTGCCATCCTACCAATGAGTACAACAGGCTGGCAAAATCCGGAAGTCAGCGGTATAATCCGAACGTGTATGTGATACAGTCGAATGGGTAGTACCCGGATATACCAACCAAGTAATGAAAGTGAAGTATGGGCGTGTACCTATGTGCGTGAGGTATAGCATGTGTAAAGCAAACATGGCAGGGTAGTCCACACAACCATAAAGGTACCTGACACATGTAGGGTAGTCAATGTGTTACTCTGGCCGTGTCATGGGCCAACAACCAAAGTAGTGCTCTATGGGGTGTGATGAATTTCTGTGTGAGGGGTGTCATATGCAGAAAAGGTGAACTGGAGGTGTACGAGGGGGTAGCGGGTGAAGTGGAAAGAAACACAACCACATGTAGAAACAGCTGCAAGTCAAGCAGACAGGCCATAGTGTAGAACACAATCCCACAAACATATGAATATGGAAATGTGCGAGACAAATGTATAGATATGTCACTGTCACATACCCACAGATGGGTCCTGATGGAACTGGCCATAACAAATGCAACACACCTGGATGCATAATGGTCTACCCAGCATACCCTCCACACCACACAACCTGCCTCCATACCAGAACGTCCACCAAATCCAGCCATACTTGGTCCACTGGTTCGTTGCAGACACAGCTACACACAGTGACCCCTATGCATATGTAGTAGGTATTGTCAGCCTAGGCAGTGTCAAGATTGCAAACCATGTATCCCCTGCATGTAAACCTCCCTGCACATTTTCGTAAAGCCACAAATATCTTCGGTATCTGACTTGTTTTGGTCTTGACCAATTTTTGGGATATCCCTCATGGGATAACCAACCTGTGTAAATAGTAGAATGGGTATGACGACATGATGTCCAGTCCTGTAGATATCTGGACACAAGTCAGAACGTGCAGTGGAGGTCCATGACACTGTCCAGCCCTAAGTGGGCATGCATAACCTACTACCCATGATAAAACACCTTCCCGTGATGCACGTGAATAGGCGGGAGAATATAATGCACACATTCATATAGTGGCAAATGGCATGAGGGTGAGGAAGACACTGACGTAAACAGGTTAACCCTGATCAAGTGTGAGGGACACTGACTGTGTGCAGGTGTGACCGAGCATACCTGTCAACCTGTGTGGGTAAGATATCTGGACAGAGCCGTGAATACAAGTGAGACAAAGGTCCAAAAACAGGGACAATTTGTAAAGATAGCTCTTAGAAACATAGAAATATGATAGAATAACAGTTTGCACACTGGCATTAATGTCTGGAGTATGAAGTCTGAAACCCAACTGTCTGTCAGCACGCTCCGACTGCAGTCTTTAATGCTGAGCTACTACTGTGCCAGAACACAACAGCGTATTACAGAGGTCCGTACCATACCACTCAACTGTCCAGATATTCGCAGAATGACCAGAGGTTTGCCTCATATTGTTGTTGTGTGCCTCTGACAATCTGCACCAGTCTGGTAAATTGCTGAGGATTGACGTCACTAAATAATGAGAAATATCTTGAGTTTAAGACTCCATATCCTTCAGAAAAGTCATGCTAATGCAAAACCTAGTATTCTATCAACGTTCTAAGCTTGTAAGAGCAATTGTTAAAATGTGTCCCTATTTGTCCCCCCCATCGTGTAGGTTTTGCACAGATTTGGTGCTGTAAGAGGTTGAGAGGTATGGTCCGTACATATTTACAGTAACAACCCTTCACATTTGTGTAATGTACAACTGCATATCTGTAGTCACTTCATGTCCAAAATAATAATCCTCGTATGACTGTATACAGGTAATAGTCAAATGTGAATGGGAACACCCCTCACCGTGGAGTATGGACTGTAACAACCCCACCCATAATATATATTGCCAACAGAATAAGCTGCTGACAGGTGCCCAAACACGTGTCTATAAACACAGGTAAAAATGTATAATAGGGAGAAACTCCCTGTCCATATGCTTCATCTGACATTTGAACTTGGCCAGGGAAGTTCTGTTCACCAGGCAGACAAGCCTAAACCCAGATCACTACATGAACACCCTGACAATCAAAGACCTGTATGTGCCAGGACTATATGCCTTGGTGTTCTGCATATCCTTGGAGTGATTAACAGTGCAGCTGGGGTCCACAGCAGTAGGCAATAGGGAATGTGTAATATGTATTACCGCGTTTTTCCCAGCAGGAGAATGGATGCTTGTGTTGTAGGTGAAGCGGTAAGGCGTATGTTGATGTAGCTAAGTACTATGGGTATGCATATCAATAAGGCAGAACACCAATAGAATAGTGGTTCCAGCATCCAGCCAACGTGAATGCAGTCCCGGTTGACCTACGACCACTGCACATATAACTTTAAAGTGTAATGAATGCGTTCGTGCTGTACACACATTTCAATATGTAAAGGTGAACGTGTGTTTCGCAGCAGTCCGTAAACCAGAATACAGATATGTAACTATTACGGTCAGAATTATGAAAGGCCATGTAAGCACAAATATCTATGAAACATATGTAACCCACAATAAGGATATGCAAGTGCGCCTGCGCGTGTGTAATCCGCTCACAGCATAGCAAATGAATGCTGTTTTCTCCATGTTATATGTACATGGCTCATACCTGTTAACCCCGTAAAGTACGAAACCGGACAAAGCCATGAAAACAACTGGTACAAATAGGGACAATCCCCAGATATTGCCCTAACAAACATAGAAAGTGGATAGAATAACAGGTGTGTCACTAACATGGATTCTCTGAAGGGTATGAAGTCGTAACCTGAAATGTTTGTCATTATTTACCAATGTCAGTCTTTAATGATATGCCACTAAATTGCCAGATAGACACAAGGCTATGAAAAACGGACCAAAGATAAGAGGCAAACAGCTGTACATGCAGCAAAAATCTGTACAGTTGAAAGATATGATATGGATATATATATATATATATATATATATATATATATATATATATATATATATATATATATATATATCTATCTATATATATACATATATCCACAGACTTAAACCAAAGCAAATTATGAAATGAGGAATGTACAGACATATGTATATATGTACATATATATATATATATATATATATATATCTGTACACACACGATACATGAATAGATATATACACAACAAACATGTCCCTGTACATATAACACATGTACATAAATAGGTCACGGTATAGCTATTATGGATAGACAGACAGACATGCATGAAAGGTGAATACACTGCTGCTTTCCAAACCATTGCCCAGAAAGTACCATTGTGACAGGGCCTGCAAGTTCTACACGTTAAACATGAATATAGGTGTCCTTTGCAGGACCCCAAAAATTTGATCCCATATGAAGTGTGAACCATCAATGCTGTAAAAGACGTCACAGCTGCAACTACGATATAGTTGTACATGCAACAGTAGCAGGTGCAAGGGGAATAACACATGGGTCGATAGAATGTATGACGTACGACCTGATATCCGGAGAGTGGGGAGTGCTCAGAAGTGTCTTCACACTTTATTATCGCTCACATTAAACATGTCTAATGGGTACTGTGGAGGGGTGTCAGGTATGGGAATCATGGGTATGCAGAAATGGGCCTAGGTGTTGGTTGGCACAGATCTATTAGGTACGCCCCATGGGAGTGATCAATATACCTATGTGGGTATAGCACACGCCTATATTCTACAAAAAGGTGCAACCCGTCTACTGGATATTGTGTAAACCATTGGGGGAAGATGTAGGGACATATATCAGTGTCATGTAGGCGATTATCATGGATGGACATGCGTGCGACCAAGATGGTAACCATACCTGCCAAACTTTCAGAATAAGACAGCTGGACTAAGGCATAGTACATGAAATACAAATAGGGACTATATTAAATATACCCCAGACAAAGTCAGAACGTTGATAGAATAATGGCGTAGTCAGGAATATGAATGTCATGAGAGTTAGTAATCACGAAATAGAAATGTCAGTCATTATTACCTAACCTCACAGTCCATCACGCCTTGCCAGCAATCTACCAGAAAGGCACATTATTATGACAAATGTAACAAAATCATAGGTCAAACCTTGGGCCATTTACCCATAATGTGTACAGGTGAGAGGTATGAAGGTAACCCGTCCTAAATAAATGTACAGAACTAGTGATACTAGGTGGACAGGTGAGAAGAAAGATGTCAGGACAAATGACAAAACATGTACAAGTCAAAAGCATGTATTTTGACAAATGTGAATGACAACGTATGCCCTGTGAAAGTCAATGTGGAAGGTTAATAGACTCAAAAGACATGTGTCCCTCAGGGTGTCATGCAGTGTCACCGATACAGTGTCCAGTCCCCCATACTCGTACGTGAGCTCTGCCACTGACGGAAAGCGCAAATACCGGCGTACACATAAGGTACATGATAGAATAATTAGTGTGGCTAAGCACCTGTTGGCCTGTGTGAGGAATACAACCCTCTGGGTGGGTGTGTCCTGCAATAGGAATGTAATGGCATCTGGCCTGTGATGGCGCCATATATTGTGTGTATTGGTGTAAGAAAATTGATATCTTGTATCAGAAACATACCTCGCAACTGTACAGAGTCTTGCAGAATGTGCAGATGTTTGCTTCATATGTTTGGTGTGTTCCTCTTACAATCTGTACCTGTCTGGCAAATACCTGAGAACTGAAGTCATTAAATAATGACAAACATTTGAGTTTAAGACCCCAAATCCTTCAGAAAACTCATACTAATGCAAAACCTATTATGCTGTCAACCAAAGGCAAGCATCCAGTCTGGTGGACCCCAGCCATAAACAAGCTCTACAACAAAAGGAGGAAGCTACTACAAGATAGAGCAAAATCCTGGAAAGGTAAGACACCTTTGATCATTATAAGTAAAAAACTAAGAGCTCTCATAAAATCATCCAAGGCAAATTTTGAGAGAAAAATCGCCAAGGACTCAAAAGACAATCATAAGGCCTTCTTTAGCTATGTTAGAAACCTAGGAGGAAACTCCCAGATATGCTCAGAATTAGTTTAAAATGATGTGAAGATTACTGAACCTACACACATTGCCAACATACTGGCTGACAGGTTCAGTGCAAACTTCTCCCCCCCTCCCCCCCAAAAGGAGATATCTATACCAGAGGATTGTAGCCCCCCAAACATCTCCAACGCCCAGGTGAGAACTGCTCTCCAAAGCAAAACACAGCATCCATGGGACCGGATGGTGTCCCCGGCTGTGTGCTCCACGAACTCAATGAGGAATTAAACCCGCAGTTAGGACAGCTGTTTAATCTTAGCCTCACCTCAGGATACGTACGCAAGGAGTGGCGCACGGCGACTGTAGTCCCACTTCACAAGGGCGGTGCCTCCACCGACCCTGGAAATTACCGTCCCATTAGCTTGACAAGCCTTATCTGCAAAGCCATGGAGAGGATCATAATGGAACTCATAAATAAAGACATAGGGAACTTGCAGACTTTGGATCCAACCCAGTTTGGCTTTGTCAAAGGCAGAAGATGCCTTTTAAACTTGGTTGACTTTTTCGAGACAGTCACCAAGGCCATTGATGAGGGAAAGGCAGTCCATACAGCCTACCTTGACCTGGCAAAGGCCTTCGACACAATACCCCACTCAGGTATCATCGAAAAACTCATCAGCTTGAATGTAAACCCATACATCACAAGATGGGTTGCAAACTGGCTAAGTGACAGAACCCACAGGGTCAGAGTTGCTGGAGCCATGTCAGACTCAAAGCCTGTCACAAGTGGTGTCCCACAGGGCTCAGTCCTGGGTCCACTCTTGTTCGGCATCTACTTTTCTGAAGTACAAGCAAACAGGAGGGTTATGGCTGACAAAGTTTGCAGATGACTGCAAACTGGGCGCCATAGTCGAAAACACATCTGACACAGATATCCTTCAGAAGGGCCTCACAGAAACGGATAACTGGTGCCAGAGCCATGGCCTAAAGTTAAATGCCAAGAAATGCATAGTCATACCCTTCGGGAAAAACAAGGTTACCCCTAGCTACCATATAGGTGGCAATCCACTGAGCACAGAAGAAGTCATTAGGGATCTGGGGACCCAGGTTGACAATAGCCTTTCGTTGACACTCATGTTGCTAAATTAGTTAGAAAACCTTGTACATTGCCCACCTGATCATGAAGGGATTCACATCTAGATCAAGGGAGGTCATCGCACCCCTGTACTCATCACTCATTAGACCTATGATTGAGTACAATGCCCCATTCGGAATGTATCTGACCCGACACCTGCAGCAGCTGGAAAGGCCCCAAAAGTTCCTTACCAAAAGGATAAAGGGTCTCAAAAATATGTCTTATGCTGCCCGACTGAAAGAACTCCAGCTCTATTCAGTCTCATACCGCTTGCTCAGAGGTGACCTGTGCCTGACATATAAGGCCATGTCAAACCCTGATTTGATGAATATGCTTCACCTCAAAAATCTAGATCCCTCAGAACCACAAGGGCGGAGACTTAAACCTTGACACGGTTATTAATAGAACGTGCTGGAGGGACAGATTCATCACCCAGAGACTCCCTATGCTGTGGAACAAAATCCCGGTACATGTGAGGCAGAGCACCTCGCTGGCCTTGTTCAAGAGGAATCTTGACCAATGGATGGGAGATCGCAGATATACCCCAGGGATTACTTCAGTGTCACTGCTTGACAGAGGCACAGCAAAATAATAGGCATAGTTTTATTCAAACTAAAGGGGTGGCGAAAGCCAAATAACTATGGGCTAGGCTTATAAATGCCCTTGGGCAGATAGCCTAGTATGAACCTATGAACCTATGAACCTATGAACTATCTACGTTTGTAAGAGCAATATTTAAAATCTGCCCCTATTTGTTCCCCCCATCATGTTAGGCTTTGTACAGATGTTTTGCTCTAGGAGATTGAGAGGTATGATCAGAAACAGATACATGTCTGAGGAAACAGCATTATCAACTGCAAGATAACTCAGAAGGTATGAAAAGCGCTGCAGTAGGAAGTTCAGTATTGGCCGCAGGTATGTGCTGACATGTCAAATGACACAGCAGTCTACATGAAGTACCTATAGGGCTGTCACCTTTACCAATGATAACAGTGGGACATACCCACAGCCATGCATACACTACAAATAGACATAACACACAGCAAAGCCTAGACCATGATACACGAAGCCTCCGGCGTGTATGAGTTGAGTGAGAGTACAGCAAGGAAAGATGACTGCCAGGCTATTCAGCAAACACCCGTAGGGGCATCCAAGACCGCCCGTAGCACGAACATTGCACAGACAATGTTGGGATTTGCAACATACCCCATTTGTATGTGAAAGCTATGCAAATGATGTAAATACACGATACATGAAACAGTAAGCTGTCCGTGCAAGAGCAGAGTTATGTGCAGAAATGTACCCGGATGTTAGGCGACGAACGTTCTGCACATTGCTAAACGGAGCAATGACAGCTGCAAATATAGTATAAATAGAGTCGAAGAAGCATGCAAATGTCCAAGTCCAAGCCCAGTGGCAGCTTTGTCCATTGGATATCAGTAAAACAGTAGTTGTCCTCCCCCGATCTCCGGTGTGGAAGCGTAGCGCAGCACCACGAGAACGCGCTGTGCTTTAAAACAAGTCAAATATGTATAATATACATACACAATGTAGGTTTAGTTAGATGTTAGTACACCATGCAGATGAATGGCAAGCTGGAGACAACATGGCTACTGCGTACTGGTTGTTATGTGTGGAAGCGCTCTTTCAGAGATGTGACGAAGCATTTGTAGGCAATCTGATGCAAGTGAGGCTGAGGATAGTGAATCACAACATGACATGCCATATGGGCCAAGCCTCTACAGTGTAGTGTAGGATAAGGGGACTATTAGAGTAGAAGATAGGTGACAACATGAGTGTGTATGTATAAAACACTGTAATCTCACCAGAGCAGTGTCACATGTTTGCTGTCAGTACTCAGTGGAAGAGGCATGTTATGAGCTATCCTAGGGAACATCAGGAGACTGATGGTGTACGCCATGGATACCACCAATGTGACCTGCAAATCTACCCACAGTGTGTCTGCGCCTGTGCACACCAGTAAGCCCAAGTAAGCATTTTGCGTGTGTTAGCCCGTGTGCACGTGTGGAAGAACGAGTAAGCTAGTGTACGAATGGTGAAGCCCGTGTAATGTCGTGTATGCCAGTGTATGCATTTGTAAGCATGTATACATGTGTACTACACACATCACACACGTACTGCACACTCAGACACACATGCTGCCAGTACTACACACATCAGTGAAATGGCACATGGATGGAGAATACATCATCAGAATTAACAGTGCTGTAAACTATGCTACATTGATGGTCATAGCTGCAATGCATCATGCCTGCTGATATACACCTGGAAGTAACACACTTTGTGTTAACAGCATGCTAACATCAATACAGTGGAATAAAGCCACCATGTGCATCAGCACCAGGTTAGTCTGATCCTGCATCAATATTACACATCACAGGTGGTGGCACAGGTGACATCATATGCACAGGGTGTGGTGTTACATTTCCAGAGCTGTCATTGAGCCATCCAATGTACACGTAGGTGTGTGTGTGTGTGTGTGTGTGTGTGTGTGTGTGTGTGTGTGTGTGTGTGTGTGTGTGAGGGGACAATGGTTATTGCATGGCCCAATGGTGATGCAATGGGTTTGTGTATGTGATAGCCCTAGCTGTTTGTGGTAAGTGTGTGTGTCTGCATATGCACAGGTACAGCATGTGTCAGCCATATACAGGAGGTTGTGGGACAGTCACAGACCGTACCTGCCAGGCTGTAGAGATCGCCATTACTGGCCATGGACACCCCTCCATGCATCCAACACAACCCAGTCCTGCACCTGACAATGTATACACATACAGTCCTGGGATCTGTACCACAACCTGTGGATAAACGTGTGTCTGTAATGTTAACCTGAGTTGCATAGAATTGTCAGTTACTACATACGGATATGAGCCATACTCACCCTCCAATGTAATAACCACTGCTGACTGTTGCCGATATGTGCATATGACCATTCAAAGGTGCTGTACTAACATTGTTTCCAATGCCCGTGTAATACCCAGCAACACAATAACTGGTCACTAGACAAGTATAACCCATGATCACTACAGCACACAGTATGTGCACTATCACAGAGCCATAGCAGATGTACATACATCCAAGGAGATCACGTACAGATAATGCAGCACATTCAAGAGTGATAATCCCAACATACATATCTATATACAATATGTATATATATATATATATATATATATATATATATATATATATATATGTAGATGTAGATAGATACACACACACACACACACACACACACACACACGCACACACACACACACACACACACACACACACACACACACACACACACACACACACACAACACACGTGGCAGGGTTGGGAGCAGAACACAAATGTAACCACTGTACCACACGACAGCATTACGCAGTTACAGAATGCGCTACCATGATTAGTAGATCACAGGATTCACACAGGCATACATCTAGCCTGCAGACAGCAGTATCAAAGGCAAAGACGCTGGACGGATGTTATGGATAGTGAATACTGTAAAAGCAATGTACTGTTGTCAAGCAGCTGGAAACACACACACACATGGCAAGGCTGGGAGTTGAACATACACCTAACTACCCTATCACACTACAGCATGACGCATTTACAGAACGCGCTACCAAGATTACTAAACACAGCAGTCTCAGAGGCATACATCTAGGCACGCATCATCATCTGCAAAGGCAAAGACTTCGGTAGGAAATATCTGTGGTGTGAGGCATTTAAAAGCAAGACTGAGTCCCCAGGCGGATGGGAGCATGTGCACAAACACACACACACACACACACACACACACACACACACACACACACACACACACACACACACACTTGGCAGGGCGTCGAACATACACCTAACTACCCTATCACACTACAGCATGACGCATTTACAGAACGCGCTACAGAGATTAGTAAACACAGCAGTCCCAGAGGCATACATCTAGGCATGTGTCATCATCAGCAAAGGCAAAGACGTCGGTAGGAAATATCTGTGGTGTGAGGTATCTAAAAGCAAGACTGAGTCCCCAGGCGGACGGGAGCATGCGCGCAAACACACACACACACACACACACACACACACACACACACACACACACACACACACACACACACACACACACACACTTGGCAGGGCTGGGAGTTGAATATACAACTAACTACCCTATCACACTACAGCATGACGTATTTACAGAACGCACTACCGAGATTACTAAACACAGCAGTCCCAGAGGCATACATCTAGGCACGTGTCATCATCCGCAAAGGCAAAGACGTCGGTAGGAAATATCTGTGGTGTGAGGCATCTAAAAGCAAGACTGAGTCCCCAGGCAGACGGGAGCATGTGAGCAAACACACACACACACACACACACACACACACACACACACACACACACACACACACACACACACACACACACTTGGCAGGGCTGGGAGTCGAACATATACCTAACTACCCTATCACACTACAGCATGACGCATTTACAGAATGTGCTACTGAGATTACTAAACACAGCAGTCCCAGAGGCATACATTTAGGCGCGTGTCATCATCCGCAAAGGCAAAGACGTTGGTAGGAAATATCTGTGGTGTGAAGCGTCTAAAAGCAAGTTTGAGTCCCCAGGTGGATGGGAGCATGCACGCAAACACACACACACAGACACACACTTGGCAGGGCTGGGAGTCGAACATACACCTAACTACCCTATCACACTACAGCATGACGCATTTACAGAATGCGCTACCGAGATTACTAAACACAGCAGTCCCAGAGGCATACATGTAGGTGCCTGTCATCATCCGCAAAGGCAAAGACGTCGGTAGGAAATATCTGTGGTGTGAGGCATCTAAAAGCAAGACTGAGTCCCCATGCAGACGGGAGCATGCACGCAAACACACACACACTTGGCAGGGCTGGGAGTCGAAAATACACCTAACTACCCTATCACACTACAGCATGACGCATTTAGAGAATGCGCTACCAAGATTACTAAACACAGCAGTCCCAGAGGCATACATCTAGGTGCATGTCATCATCCGCACTGACAAGGACGCCGACAGGGATTGTATAGAGAGTGATCAGTCTGAAAGCATACAGACATATTACTGTCCCACGGTAGACGTAGACAAACACATGGCAGTGGTGTGATCGGGGCAACGTAAGATTTACGGAGCACCATAACAACAAGACATAGACACGGGATGCACCACAGACAGTACACCCTTCAAGATAGTCGACCAGTGTGTACTCAGTAGGCATCCATTGTTATGTTGAAAATGGACATCTGTTGCCTGGATGACCACCATGGCTATACAGGATGTCAACGGCCATGGTCATGCACAGAGGGACATCACCGACACAAGGTGTCACTGACCATGGCCACACACTTAGTAATACATGTCTGTTCGGACTGTACTATGTGTCGATCTACACAACGGCGTACTGGGCATGCTCACACACTTAGCAGTTGCAAAGGGCCGTCTTGCATGCAGACGGAGTCTCAACACACAAGGGCTCAGTTTGGACTGTCATGTGTGTCCATCTACACAAGAGCATACTGGGCATGCTCACACACTTAGCAGTTGCAAAGGGCCGTCTTGCATGCAGATGGAGTCTAAACACGGAAGGGCACAGTAAGGTATAACTGCCCCCATGCACAGGGTGGGCCATCCTGCATGCAGATGGAGTCTAAACATGGAAGGGCACAGTAAGGTATAACTGTCCCCACACACAGAGTGGGCACACACATGCAGTGACCAGTACACACTCAGCTGCCATCACAGCTGTCTCAGGTGCAGATCACAGACGTACACACCGCAGTCTACACTGTAGCCCTCGAGACATCACCATGTCATTGCTGCAGCAATACACAGCCATACATTACCACAACACTGTGTGACACATGACCAGTGGACTGTACAGAGGTCTACAGCAACTGTGCAGAGTACACATGTACTGACAGGGTTCCAACAGGTGTTATGCATTGCAATCATACCACTATACATGACCAGGTCAGCTCAAGACATACCAGGGGCCCTGGATCTTACACAGCTGTGACAGATGAGTGTTGCTGTACACCAACAAACACACATGTTTGGATATGTCATACATGTGATTGTAGTGGATGCGTGCATGGACCACACACACAACACATATGTACATAGCTTAGCCTTTGCTGTCCTCCATGCCGAACAGTGGCCTAAGCAATCATACGCATGCAAATGGAAGGTGGGTCCATGTCTGTTGAATGCTCACAGTACAGCAGTTGCAAAGGGCCGTCTTGCATGCAGATGGAGTCTAAACACGGAAGGGCACAGTAAGGTATAACTGCCCCCATGCACAGGGTGGGCCATCCTGCATGCAGATGGAGTCTAAACATGGAAGGGCACAGTAAGGTATAACTGTCCCCACACACAGAGTGGGCACACACATGCAGTGACCAGTACACACTCAGCTGCCATCACAGCTGTCTCAGGTGCAGATCACAGACGTACACACCGCAGTCTACACTGTAGCCCTCGAGACATCACCATGTCATTGCTGCAGCAATACACAGCCATACATTACCACAACACTGTGTGACACATGACCAGTGGACTGTACAGAGGTCTACAGCAACTGTGCAGAGTACACATGTACTGACAGGGTTCCAACAGGTGTTATGCATTGCAATCATACCACTATACATGACCAGGTCAGCTCAAGACATACCAGGGGCCCTGGATCTTACACAGCTGTGACAGATGAGTGTTGCTGTACACCAACAAACACACATGTTTGGATATGTCATACATGTGATTGTAGTGGATGCGTGCATGGACCACACACACAACACATATGTACATAGCTTAGCCTTTGCTGTCCTCCATGCCGAACAGTGGCCTAAGCAATCATACGCATGCAAATGGAAGGTGGGTCCATGTCTGTTGAATGCTCACAGTACAGGAGGTAGCAATGTTGACCGAGGACACATTCCCCTGCAGTAGTCACCCATGACACCCGTGATATCATACCACAGACCATGTGTTATGTATGGCAACACACATGTCCACCAATAGCAATGCATACAAACATGGCTACAGGAGACACATGTAGGACCAACGCACATGTACAATCTGTACTGTGCATGCAGCAACCATGCATGTGCAGTAGCCGATGTCCATAACACAGCTGTGCCTAACGACAACATGCAGTTGCAATGCAGCCCCATCATTGACACCTGTATATGGTGACATACAGACAGTACGGTTGGTTGTACATCACATATGGAGCGATGTGTGTACATAAAGTGGTGATCCACCTGTGTAGATGTATGTGTGCCGGGGATGGCTCACAGGTGTGTCACACGCCATCCTACCATGCCATGTGCAAACAGTACGCTATGTCACTGTTACTTGACGGTGATGACATAACGCATACACAGCGGTCAGGTGGTACCAACTGTATGTCACGTGACACCTGTAACACTGACATCCTCCCATGTGCATATAGCCACACAATTGCCAGACATAGCATTAGTACACATACTGCGGACATTGCCGCTGCATGTCTATCAAACGGCTCATCATATGGCAGGTGTATCATTCCCAGCACTGCCATGTGTGTCCGCTTGTGTGACCACACATGCCACATATGGTGGGGACTACGTCCCAGTTGTTACACATCCCTGTACACCATTGTAGAGATCTCTACATACTGCAGTGTGGAAAGCATGACTTTAGCAGGTGTGGTGCATCACACACATTGGCTATCCGTACACACATATCTGGTCACCACAGTGTGTGTGTGTGTGTGTATGTATGTATGTATGGCTGTCTGGTGCTTGGTGTGAGGGTGTATGCTACCATACAGTGGAAACAGGGTCACTAACCCCTCATGGTGACTAACCCCTCATGGTGATGCAGTCTACTACCCTGTTGATGCCATCGGTCCCAGCCGTACTGGCTACCTGTGCATGTTCCTTCTCTGTGCCACGTCGTGTGAGTGTAAAGTACTGTGAGGGTGATGACCACATAGGCAAGGGTCCACACCTCAACACTATGGGGTGTGCATTATAGTGCTGTAGACCCCATGAATGTGGCCATGTTCCTGTACTGTGACAGGATATTACTGCTACACAGTGTCGCCTCATGCTATCAAGTGGCCCCTAACGTCATCATTGGCCAGACCGCTGTGTATAACCCCTGCACCATGTCAACATACCTGTAATGTTTCCTGGTATGTATGTCACATCTCTGTCCACTGTAGCCTGTTCAAATGACCACATGCTTCAGGTGCAGTATATGTGTGGACATCTGTGTCATGTTCGACTTTCCAACAGTCAGGTTGAGGGTACATTTAGCATGCTGATATTGCCATACATGCCTGTGAGTACTCCACAGTTACACATGGGGGACTGCAAACACTGCTACCTCTAGGCACATGCCAGTACACCATAGGAGGGAACCAGGGCATCATTACCAACATGCTGTTACTGTTGTAACTGAGGCACATACTGTGAACATATCACAATGCATGCTGCACCTGAACTACATGGTATGACTGGTGCATGTCGACAGTACACCACTGATGTCACATACACATCTCTCAGTATTCACACACGACCAATGCAACATACACATCCCTCAATATGCATACACAAGTAATGTTAGATACACCTCTCACTATTCTGTTCACCATGTGCATCAGACCATTTGAGCATATCCCTACACTCAGTATTCACACACAACCAATGCAACATACACATCCCTCAATATGCATACACAAGTAATGTTAGATATACCTCCCACTATTCTGTTCACCCTGTGCATCAGACCATTTGAGCATATCCCTGCACCGATGGTGTGGATGACAGGGATGTGGCACAAGCTTCATCATATGCACAGGGTGATACTGTTTGCCAGGGGCATAGGCTGCACCAATGGATGACATCATGTGTGTGGGTAAGGGTTGGTGATTTGAATGGACATGTCTGTTCCATATGCATGTGGGTGTCGTGGAGCCCTACAGTTGTGTTTGCTGTGTACGTGTATGTGTGCACACAGTTCTGTCATTTGTGAGGCCTACAAAAGTATATTATGGACAGCTCCAGATTGTACAGACCAGGTTGTACAGCTCACTGTGACCAGACATGGCCACATGTCCTGTGCCTGCCAGGGGTTGCAATGGCACTACCAGGCAGAGGTGCAGAATGGCTACTGTCTGATGACACATGGCCACTGGAACCGTGTCCCCACTGGGAACATCCAGGGCCATGTCCACGTGGCCTGCTGTGACCTGGTGTGGACAGCACAGCACCAGCTGCACTGCTACTGCTACCGGCACTATGGGAGCGGCCTTGTGAGGTGGCACGCTCATGTTAACCTGCACTAGGTGGTGTAGCTGGCCTACGTCCATGTGGCCTACGCCTCACCCCTACCAGATGTTCCAGCACAGACTGCTCACACTCACAGATTGCCGTGCCACGGTCGAGGATTCTGACCATGTCACCCAATCGCCTGTCCAGAACATCAACAAGCTGCTGTTGAGCACCTGCCAATGCCTGGATGTTGTTGTTTAGGGTACTGATAGCAGCCCTCTGCAGCCTCTGCCCTTCTCTGTTCTGCCATTTGGCACGTGCCTGTGCTGCCATTACAGTCTGGAACATGCTTCTGGTGATCCCAGCTGCTGCGCTATGTCCTGTAGGTGCATGTCTGCCAGAGTTCCTCCTACAAGTAGCACCAGCCACATGCCTGTGTAGCACATCTGCAGTCAGTATACTGCCCCACATGGTGTGGAGACACACCTTCTGTAGCCACCACACATTCTGGTTCAACGCTAACAGACGCTGACTGTCCTTCCTCTATGGCCACTGTAGATGCGGTATGTGTTGGCAGCTGAATTGTGTGCGGGGAAGAGGGGGACATAGCTGGGATGGCAATTGTTGGCACAGATTCAGCCCCTGACATCCCTACATGTACTTCATGCATATGTTCATCACTGCTAGCATCTGTGGGGACACTATCAGATGGACCGCAGGAGGGTAACACACCTACATCACCTGTGAATGCAAAGAAAGACTCTAAATTACAATAAACACACACACACACACACACACACACACACACACACACACACACACACACACACACACACACACACACACACACACACACACACACACACACACACACACACACACACACACACACACACACACACACACACACACACACACTGACACACACACATACTGACACACACACACTGACACACCATGCATGTGATATGACAGATGGCATGCAGCATGCTTGTGATACAGCTGACAGCATGCAGCTCAGACATCAATAGTGTTTGTAAGCATACCCCCTGGAATGCACACTACAGCAGGCAGGTGTCATATCATTATCCATGCAATTCACATGATCATGGTAGTATGCATGCATCCCCGTGATACACCATGTGGACCAGAACAGGATAACAGTACACATGGCTGATGTGACCTTGACATGTAATCTGCTGATGTGTGCATTAACATGCATGCATGCCTGCCACAGTGGTGTCCTGACACATGTACAGCGTCATACTGGGTATCACATTGCGGTGTTGTCCATATGCCCTACAGATAGAATGCATGTTGAGCAAATGTGCATGGGCATGGTAGGGGACTGTGAGATGTCTACATTGCTGTACAGTGTGATGTACAGACACTGTGCCATTGCATGGCATCATGAGGCATCTATATTGCTAAACAGTGCATGTTATGTACGCATTACATATCCAGAACTGCATGCATACCCATGACATACCTGTGGATTGTGACCTACGATGCTGAGGTGTATACACACCAAACCATGCTGTGTCATGTGACAGGTCACTGGAGGACATACAGATGACACCCCTGCACGATGACTGCAGAGTGTTAGCTGTCTGACAACCATGTCCACACATAGCGGACCTGTCACGTCACCATTTCACACATGACATTGATGTACCATGCACACAAGGTGCACAGCTAACAGTGATGTCCTATGGCAGCAGAGGAAAAGTACAGTATCTGTGGCCTGGTGTCACTGTCAGTGGAATCTGTAAAGGTGACTACCATCATGCTATGACACAGACGTCATGTTCAACATGTTCAACACATCTTATGAGGTACACGTCACTGACACCTCCACTAGCTGTGCACAGGCATTTAGGATGTGCAGCGTACCACATCACCTGTACAATCGGTCTAGTACAGCTGTAATTGGACCATGTGTAGACAAAGTGGGACAGGGTGTATCCACATCCCATCTTCTGTGTGGCTACATGTCTCTGGCCATCCCCCATGGCCATGTGTGCACATGTGTTGGTCATGTATGTGATGGCCATCTATCACACATGTCTGTGTTGTCCCATATGACATACACCCATAGATGTTGGATATGTCACCATCCACAGGGCTATGCAGACAACGGGTGTATGTGTGGTATGTGGGGTATGGGTTATGGGAAATTGTGACAATATTGCAACCAAAATGATACGTGTCTCAGCAGTATGAACATTATCCATGACTGTATGACAGCCACAGGGTGCACAGTGCAAGTTAACACATTCGCCTGTACAATAGCATATAGTAAGCACGTGTGCATACCATACCTCTCAACCTCTTAGAACAATAAATTTGGACAAAGCCTACTATGATGAGGGACATATAGGGACAACTGTGACATATTGCTCTTACAAACTTAGAAATTTGCTAGACTAATAGGTTTGCATGCACATGGGTTTTACATGGAATGTGCAGTCGTAAACACAACTGTATGTCATCATTTAATGACTCCATTCCTCAGCTATTTGCCAGAAAGGGACAGATATTAAGGGGATCACAGCGACAATATGAGGCAGACATCTGGACATCCTGCAAATACCTGTATGGTTCAGAAGTATGGTGCATACACAGGGTAGCATAAAGCATGTGTGTCCACATACCTTGCATATGTTGTTGCATTACATGATGTACACTGACACATGCATGTACGTGGGATATACTGGCCATATGTTCAGTTCTGACTTACCAGGCAACTCCAGGCTAATTGGTTGGGAGACACCCACCTCCACGATGGTAGCTAGTGTTTGTGGGGGCTGTTCCGAGGGTGTTCCCAGACTGGCCAGTAGCTCCTCTGTGTGTGTGAGTGGAGGCTGGGTTGGTGGCCCACCACCTGTTCCACCTTGTTTCCTGGTGATTGCAGTGGCACACTGTTTTGCATGATGTATCAAGTCCATGCAGTGTCTGCGCACCTGCTGGTAGATGCACTTGTGGTCGCCCACTTCATTGACCCTCCTGTGAAGATCCTGCCACAGGTCGTCCTGCTGCTGTGCGTGCTGTGGCACATGGCTAAATAACACCTCATAGTTCTAATGGAGGTACGGGATTACGACATCATCCTCCTGTCGGCTGTATGCTGGTAGGCGTGTATGAGGCATTATCTGTAAGACATGATGAAGGTGACAGGTCACATTTACAGACATGTACAGTGATACTGCTGCACATACATTTCTAGTACATCTACACAGTTATCTTTGCAAATCAACATGACACTAACACGACTGGCATGTATGTGTCACACACATGTAACACTCAGTATGCATTGGATATCATCCCCATATATGTGTGTCATGTCATTAGTGTTCCTACTGCATGTGACGTCTGTCTTTATGTGAGCATGTCTGTTTGCCTGCACTGGTGTTCTTACCTATCTTCACATGCCTGATGTATCCATGGTAATGCTGTTGACCTTGATGCTGTGTATATGTCACATATCAACACAGACACAGCCTTACTGGACTTGGGCAGTGACAATGCACCAAGTATGCATGGAAACCTGTACATGCATCTGTTTTGCCATAGACATCTACACTGCACTGTACAGCTGTTCAACATCTTGCCACAGATCGCCTGTGTTGCACATGTCATAGACATGGGACAATGGCTAGTCGGACGTCATTCGCAGGTAAGCTTATCGGCTATAGCATGTACGGGCTGGGTTTCCTAGCTGTATCTGACACCCATTACGCCACCGCGAGGCGCATCAGTGACACATTACTGATCCAGATAGTTGATACTACATCTACCATACGGCCATCACACCATGTATGGCAGGGATGATATGTGCAGCTATGTGGACAGGGCTGCATGGTATGGCGGGAGTATGTCACAGGTATGGCACAGGGATCTGTCCAGCATGTGGCCATCCTAGTCGTAGGACAGTGGTTGTCCATGACGTATGTCTTTCAGATCAGGCTATGGACATGTAGCATGTCTAACAGCATAGTGTGGCATATGTCTGTATGCAAGGTGGATAGCATGCTGCATACTGGAGGTGAGTATTGTGGAGCCTGGTATCGGTCATCCACGCATGGGTCCTACCCGTGGAGGGTGATGTGTATTCCAATATTGGTCACACGGGTGCTGTGTATGCCTGTCCAATGAACTTCGTGCTCATGGATACCACCCTGTCATGTCATGGGTACCTCGGATGACTACCTAAAGGGCCAGGGAGATGTCTCCAGCTCAGGGAGGTGTACTGCACTACACCATCCCTGACACAGTGTCCATAATGTTGACCACAGCCTAGGTGTTTCTTAATGGGTACGGGGGTATTCCCCTAGTGGTGTCATTGCTGATATCATCCACCAGAATGTGCACATATGTCACACACCTCACACACACAGCCCATTCTGTATGTTGTTCGCAACACTGTGACAACTATTGCCCATAGGTCATGGCCATTCACATCCTCACATACACAGATGGCTGACACTTGTCTGTGTGGTATGGGCTACAATGCGGGTGGGGTACAACACATTAACCCTGGTTTACTGTAGCTGACACCATGTAATATGCACATGTCACTGTAGCACCTTTAGTAGTTGTGAGTCGGTCAACAGGCCACTAGTAGAACACTCCTGTGACATACAAAGGCATTTGTAGCCGAACATCCGTACTGTCTTGTACATCTGTGCTGCTAACATCTACATTGACAATGGTTCATGGACTTGCAGACCATACCCGGCAGTGTTCTGATGCGGTGCCACCAATCATGACTGTCGTCAACACTTGTGGGTTGATATTATCGAACACCCTATCTGTAATGTATGGGCATGCTCGGCACTTGTTCAGAGCTTCTTGGCACGTTATGAGCTACTGCTTAGTTTAGCACCCATTTCACACCAGTCCTCACAGGTACACTGTCTGTCCATACATTTCCAGCTTGCTTAGAGTACAACAGCTGTTGTACACACATCACTCACATACCTCGTGAGACATGGTGGTTTATACGGCATGTCCACCTGGCACGTACCACTTATATACAGGCATGTCCAACTGGCACGTACCAGTGCTATTGCCTGTCACTATGATGACTATGTTGTACATGTGGCAATAGAGCTATTCTCATGTACACAGTCAATGCACACCTCCCAACAGTACAGCCTGTGGGGGATGCACATATGCAGCCCTGCTGGAGGTTATACTGTCACCAACCCTGACTGCACCTGACAGTCATGTGGGGATGTGCAACATTGGCAACGCACCCCACACATCACATAGTCCCACATGATCCCCGCCACAGGTCACACATATGGATACACCTTGTACAGTACCCCTCCATACTCTGTGTGGGCACCAATGGCAGCCCACATCACCAAACACAACCACACCAACCTATAGCCCACAGACACGTGTGCCCATCACATACAGCCAATAGGGTGCCATAACATACACAACACACCTGTCATAGGTGACTGTCGGCGGTCACACTGCTGTTCCACTCAGCAGGCTGCACAAGGTGATAGTCACTTACATCCTGCTGTCAAGTAACTGGTTCTGCAACATAACCTATGCACACATGCCACAACTCAGCAGGTACAATGTGACTCATCTTCCATGTTTGTGTGACTGAAGTTGTATCTCAGGGCACAGGCTACGTGGGCAGGGACATGCAATAGCCCACCAGTGTTGTAGCCCTGATGGTGTGGTCCAAGCCCTGGGAAGCATTTTGCGGTCATCCGGACCTGTTACCACTGTACTACGAATGACTGTGTCACTCCCAACAGTTGTCCATGCTTCTGCTGTCATTCCATAGGCATCTAGTATACGTCCACTTTGACAGACCTGGTCAAACAACATGATGCTGTGGCACAGTTGACCTGCACCTGTCAGCCCTGGGAGTACGGATCACATGTTGGACTCTTGCTGCTTTTATACTGCCTGTCTTGCACAGTGTCCAATAACAGTCACCACCAGAATGGGAACTGGCTAGTGAAGCATGTGGTCATGTCACACAATGCTTGACATCATCCTCTGTGATGCATGCAGGCAAGGCACACCTGATACTGCACCACTTCAATATCTCTGCAGTGACTGGGACCTGCCTCTTGGCTCTACAGAGCACACCTGCAATGACTGGTTATAGACAGACCGTACCTCTCAGGCATGTACCTGGACTGGCACACCCATGGCTGAGGTGTCCCCATATTACACTATGTTGTACACACATCCCGGCTGGTTACTTAGCACAATGCATCACAGGTGCTCCACGTGCATATAACTGTGTCCGGAACTACTGCTGCTACTGATGTGAGACTGACAGTAACCCACACTGAACTGTGATAGCTGCACATGTACCGACACATTAGGCATACACTGTGCATGAGTCATAACCTCTGCTTGGCTGGTTTGACCCATACACCACCTCCAAGACCAACAGTATCCTTGACATGGACACTACCAACATGTGACTGCTGTTCCACACCTGGGGTTATCCCCTCATTGGTGGAATCCAAACATATGCTACTCACCCTTGTTAGCCACATACCAGCACCACACACTTCACGGCATACACAGTAGATGAGTACTACAACATCTACTACAGATGTTGTATGATAGCGGTAGTTTTTGTTGTGACACACGTGCAGGTGGACAATGCACATGCAAATGCTAAGACATACCCCAGTGCACTTCATTAGCACATACACAACAATATGGTTCATGCTATTCCACACAGAGCCATGATGGTACACACCAGATAACAGATGACACTCTGGGGGTGCGGTCCCACAGACATACTTTACAACAACAGGTGGGGGCTGTTGCACAGTGGTGTACATTCCCATGGGTGGGGTAACTCACTGGTCAGCCTCTGTAGGGCCACTGGATCCCTCATCACATACTCCATAACTAGCTACGTACACATTACTGCGACACATTCCGAAATGTACCACAAGGCATTATGGTGGCATGTCAGTAGTCATATGCAATACCCACATCTGCTCACACATACAACTGTCACTCTGGAACATGACAGTAACAGGTGATGTTGGCAACATGCTGTCTGATGGCTTCAGTGCTAACATTACACCCTCTCACTCCCTACGGGGCCACATTCCTTGCAGGAACATTGCGGTGTACCTGCGATCACACTTACACAGTACTGACCTGCACTCTATATGTTCTAGGACACAGGCCCCTTGTCACCCTACAAAATCCCAGGCTGTGATGTCCACAGACCTCTGAACCGCATGTCTCCCCACTGGGACACCATATTCAGTAATAGCCTTGTACCAGACTTTGTGGCCCCTGACTGTCACACAGCGACAGAAACACTCCACACAGGTGCTGCCACAATGCACAACTGGGACTATTGCTCTACACACCTCACTGGACTGTTATGCATGGCTATAGGGCACATCATCATGGACATCATTCACTGAGTCTTTGTTGTGCTCCGGTCCTTTGATGCCAGCTGGGTTGGTCTTGTTGGGGCCACAGCATGCCTCCTACACCTGTTGAACACCTTTCATACAGTCACCAGAGTAGTTGATGATGATACAGGGGTCCACACACCCTACATTGTCCTCTCGCTGCCATTCAGCACTGTTCTCCATTCTGGTACTGACAACATACACATCCACCTGCACATCACAACATATGTCTCCGGATGTTATGCAAAGTGGCTAATGGATGGGACACACACACTGAGGGTGGCATACCATATCACATACTGCATTCCAGTTACACTTGGCATACCACAGTCCTGAGTCATGGGGCCCTCATGTTCGGTATATGCTTCCCTGAGGTACAGGCTACCACTGAGGGGACTTCCCTGCCTAGTTTTACAGACCACTGCATACCCAGCACCATTGTTGCTCCACCAGCTGATACAGACCCCATCCATATGGGTGTCACTGTGACGGATACCGATATGAACATCATGGCCTCTACCTGCATGACACTTGGTATGAACATCACCTTTGCAGTACATCATCCCCCCACTGGTTATCACATAGGTGTTAGTCCCCTACATACATGTCACATTGTACGTGTTTGTAAGACACATGTATGTCGCACACACTCCTGTGATTACCACATTGCCACTGTGGCGTGGATATCCTTCTATGTGTCCACACATGTCTGTACTGGGTGTGTAGCTGGTACATAGGCACCCATTGTACCTCTGAACACTGGACTTATACACACATCCATGGGTACAACACCCTGCTTAGGGTGTACCTTACACAACAGATTTACATAACTCAGCATTAAAATGCCATGACGTTTATTGAGCTATGACAGTTACAGTTTGTGGCATATGTACAGACACCACATCTGTACACATTTGTGGACTACATACTCAGGGGTGATCTCTGCTGCAAAGACAGGGCCCATGTCTGCAAATATGTTAATGGATATACTCCGCATATACGACATAAACAATAGCCACTATGAGCATGATGCTCATGGATATGTGCACACAAGCGACAGTGTGTGGCATGTGCTTGGGGGTTGCATTCCCAGACTGGACACTCACCATGCTTTGGGACATGATTCCTATGTACATCACTCATGGACAGTCAGTAGCAGTGTTCTTGTGATACCTCGCTTGGTGGATGGTGGACACATGTACGCCAGGGATCACTGCAGTGGCTGTACTGTGCAGAGATGCAGGTTACACATGGCTCTTCTGTTCATAGGACACTACCCTAGAGAGATGCTACTGGTATGCACACTGTAGTTGCTGTTGCACATAGACTTGCCAGACTGCATGGTACCCCACTATGAACCTGTGGAGCTATTACATGTCCTCTGTGCATGGTTACTGGAATAGCCCTTCCAGTTAGATTAGCTGTCATGCTATTACAATGTCCCGTGACTACAGGCCATATGTATCCTGTTATTGTACACGCCAGTCATGTTCATGTTTGTCTGTCACATCTCTTCTGCTATTCTAGTATGTGAGTAATGTTTGCGTCCTTTGCAAATGCACAGAGTGGATTACATTATTTATTTCATCATAACTGTTTATACATAAATTAATTACATACTACTCACATCACTATACAATACCTTTGTTATGCATCATATGCCTGTTCTCCTGTGTAGCATATCTGACATATCAATCTACTGTACTATACATTACACATGTTTTACATGGTATCCCATACTTCAAAGCATACTTGCACAGAGGGTCCACCTTAGACATGTCATTGACGTTATATGCCCATACACATGTGTACTGTTACAGTATATCCACATATACTATCCCCTGCAATGGCACGGACTTATTGGACATACCCTACCACTGACGGCGGGTCGTATGACATTGTTCTGTTTAAAGCCGTCATGTTGCATCCCTTGTGGTGTCTGTGCTGTTTACCTTGTGGCCCACTGCTGGATGCACAACTTCTACAAGCATTAGTACGATCAGCAAGACATCACTACATAAATACCATTCCCCACTTTATGCATGGCGGACACTTTTAATTACTGCAAACCAGGCTATGCATACACTGACATAACTTAATACAGAACATACTATACATACAGTTAGTGTTCTACATACCTTGATATTGTTCCAGTATTTCGTCTCTATCTCGCTCTTCTGTATCACTCTTTAAACTGTTTTACGGTATGAGCATACAGTTTGCATATCTGGCAAGTCATCCTTCTATACGTCTATACCTGCAACATGTGGTTTACTGCCACCAATTGATGGTCCGGTGTGACTCATTATGTGCACTTCAGCTGTACAGCTACTCCATTCGCCAATTATGCGACAACAGTGGGGTATAACTGAATTCTCCACTTGGGCGTTGGCCATGTGCCCTGCCTTCAGGGAGACGGCCTGTATTGTGTTTTGTTGTGTGTAATTGCAACTGCTATGTGTAGAGCCAAGTCTATTTTGGAGTCATGTCCCCCGTGGATTGTGTGTGATGGCTTGAGTATGTGGTTCTACCTGTGACTGTACCTGTCATCCCACCCGTCTGATAAAGGACTATTGCAAACACCTGTAATATCACCGTTTGTTCCATTATACGACGGATACAATTTTGCATGGCACCTTTAAATGTGTCTCTCACAAGGTATGTTAACGGTTCAGCAGATGTAATTGACTAACTAGATGTTTGGGCTGTGGTTACGGTCTGTATTGCTATTGTTTCCAGTGTGGGGATGTAGGTGGGTGTACGTAGCATATATGGTTTTGTGGGGCTTGCATTTCTACGTAGTCCATATATATGTGTGTGTGTGGGCCCCTTCCCTAATTACAGTGCTATCACTTAATAGACTTCTGTTATGGGAATTTACTTTGGGCCGTTGTTAATTGGTTTCTATATGGTATGCAGGTGAGGTTGATACTTCCATACCTCCGGATGTACGGCGATATGTGCAGGGATATTTGTAAATGACCTCTATCCCGTGTATGTCTGTCCCAGGTATTTGCAGTCATTGCAATGGTGTTGGTGTCAGACCCTCTGTGACATGGCTTGCCACCTTTTCATATGGCCATAGCTGGACACTTGTGGGTCACACAGTGGTGTTTACAGGCTGACATATGGCCAAGGTCAGTACACAGGATAGCACATACTTTTATCCTCATTACATACCAATTGTTCTTGGTCCTTAACTACTTATCGGTTTGCATGTAACATTTCCATTTCTTACATACAGGCATGAGTATTTCCTGCAACTATTGCATAATATTTGGGACATACTAATGTCCTAAATTCTCGGACAGTTGCCCTTTGTAATGTTTCATATCAGGACACACCTGCCCAGGGGGGCTGTCCCTCCCAATGTGGGACAGGTGTTTACCGCATGCCTACGGCTAGCTATACCCGCACCTACTGTAATCATCTACCTCCGAGTTGCCACCTACAGACACATGATGCGAACACACACACACACGCACACACACGCACACACACGCACACACACACACACACACACACACACACACACACACACACACACACACACACACACTTTAGTCACCACTGGAACACACATGGCACCCTCAACACACACATACACAGGCTACATCACTCACAACCACAGTTGTACACGGTACCTACGTGGACTACACCGCCAGCAGCGGTGACTACATGTCCTTACTATCATCATATTGCTTGCGGTTCTACTGTTCCAGTACTGTGTTCTTTCTGTCTTTCAGCCTCCTGGTTATGCGTGTCAGTGTGTGACACATTCCATAGTTGGCGGTATCCTATTTATTTGTACCTCAAAGGTGTTTTGAATGTCGTCGACCTATCTATATATTTGCAGATGTCAGTGACCCCTTATATATTGACATATATCACACTATCGCCCTTTCTATCTGTATTATATATGTGTATATATATATATATATATATATATATATATATATATATATATATATATATATATATATATATATATTTATACATATCTCGGACAGGGGTGGTGACAGGCACGCTACGCCTTTCATTGTGTGTTTGTCAGTGTATACTGTGTTTCCTGGACTCCGCACATTTGTGTCTGTACCTGTCACATTACACACCTGCCATAGGTTAAGACTACCTCCCATCCCACTTTGTGAGGGACAGTCCCTCTTTGTGCAGTTGTGTCCTGCTAAATATTTGTGAACATAGCAAATGTCCTGCGACTTTGGGACAAACATATTCCCTATAGTTTATGTCATAGTTGCATAAAACACTTATTCTGTATCTGACCCACCTATATGTTACAGGACACAGAACACATACCTGCAACCATTACTAGAATAAACTTTTTATCTATGCAAAACACTGACATTCTGGTTTTCGTACTGGCTGGGTGTATGTGTCACCCTGCAGACATCTGGCGTACGTCCCACATTGGTCATTTGAACTGTGGCAACCCTACCATATGTACATCTTGCCTAGCAATAGTGTTGGGTGATTGTATACATAAATGCCTGTTCCACTCCTGGCAGTGGTCGTTTTACCCTTCAGAGCAGGCGCTATTTGTTCAGGGGTGACTAATGCTGGTTTCACCTGTTCTGTACATCATTGACCATGATCTGCTCAGTGGTCAGTGATGCTTAGTCCTGTTTCGCACATATCCGTATAGTTGTATTTAAACATCGCTTACCAGCTGTGGGCGACGCTTATTCCCGCTAATGTGTGCTACACATATTCTGATGACCTGCATCCGGAATGCATTGCCGTCGGGATTACGTTACATCCCTTGTGGGACGTGGGACCGGGAACATGCACGACAGTCACTGCATGTACCACTTGGACATCTGGGGGTTGTACACGTATTATGTCATCTTGTATGTGCAGTACACTACAGCAGTTACTCCACACTACACTCACATGGATAACTCCATTAGTTTACAAATTGATGAGTCCAGTTAATGGTATGTCCATGTGATGTTTACTGGCTGTACTCCGGCATTGGGTATGTATATCACAATTAGCTACACCCGATAATTTGCTACACCTTCATGCGACCATCGATGCAGCATGCCGGGGTGATGAATGCCTGTCATGGATGCATCCCCTGCCTTGACACAACATCCATGATTACATTTTGTAGAGCCCCTCAGTAACGCAGCGGGGAATCCGTGATGAGTGTGTGTAGGACAGTGCTTACACACATGTGCTCCCGCGATTGCCTCTGCTCCAGTAAGAGACAGTTGCTTACTCGATGTTGCGGCGATGGGAGTCACTGTTTGCCCCGTTTGGTGTTTTGCCTCAGACAATCGGGCGTGTACCTACTGATGTACCTGAGAACCTATACACACAGCACCAACAGATGCTGATAGGCGCATCTACTGTTCAGGTGTTGACATTTCCTTGTTCCAATGGCTGTTGCATGTACAATGTTTGAGGGCTGCCAATGTAGGATTCCACAGTGGGCCACCTATACATCACAATTTACAGGTAGTCGTGTTTGTGTGCCATCCATGTTACTGTGTGTGCAGGTGGGGAGGGGTGTCAGTCCGTGGGAGCCTACACTGTCAAGGTATGTGCTATACATTCCCTCTTTGCCAAGGTGTAGGCATATTGGGCATGCCTCCATCTGCGTACTGGGGCTGGCACAGTGTGTCCATGGTCTGGATCGCTCTGTGCCTGTGTTGGCCTTGGCAATTGCAGTGGGCTGTGAGGCCCTCCCCCATTTTGACCCTGCTGCAGCTGTTTCCGCAGGATCATATTATGTAGCATGGCACATACTATGAAGATGTGGGCACACGTGCCTGGAGAGTACTGCAAGGCTCCACCAGATGTGTCCAAGCACTGGAACCGTGATTTCAGTATCCCAAACACACACTCTATGATGATTCTGGTTTGTGCGTGTGCCTCATTATGGCATTCTTGCATTGGTGTGTGTGCATTTCTGATGGGGGTCATCATCCACGGCTCCAGTGCATAGCCAGCATCCCTGACAAGGTGGCCTTGTGGGATGTCCCCCCTGGCAAATACCTGATACAGCTGTGAGGCATGCCAGTTATGGGAGTCGTGGTAGCTTCCAGGGCTGCCAGCACACACATCCATGATAATGCCCTGGACATTGCACACGACCTGGCAGTTGATGGAGTGGAATCCCTTGTGGGTTATGTAGCACCTACCATACTCACTGGGTGGTGACTTGATTTGTATGTGCGTGCAGTCTATCGCACCCAGTACCTCTGGGTAGTTTGCTACACGGTGGAAGTGACGCATATTGCTGGCCAACTCCTCCTGAGTTTGGGGGAAGTATATATGCTCATTGGCATGTGGTAACATGGCATCCAGAAACTGGTGTAGTACCCTGGATGCCGATGGCTGTGAGATCCCCATTATACCTGTGGCTAGTATTCGCAAGCTTACACATACCTTCGTGTCCACTGGGATGGGTTCCCCTCTGTTGTTTCTGGTTCTCAGGCGTGGCTGGCACAGCTCTACTATTTGCTGTAAGATGTCCCTGTCCACCTTGTAATGCTCTACTATCTCCAGATCATGTAGCCCCTGGTAGGTTACCCTTGGTCTGAACACTCTTCTCCTCCTCCGAGGCCTATGGTGGTTGTCGGCATCATCCTCCACAACACCGTTGGTCTGTAACACATGCTGATGAATCACTGCTATGGCAGCTCCCAACATGTACATTTTAAAAGTTTCCCGTCTGTTTACACCTATGGTGCAGTGTTTGGGAATACACAGGTGTGTGTTGGGTGCTTTCACACTTTATACTGTTTTGCTGTAAGCACTGATGATGTCATAGGGTGTGTATGTACGATCGTGGCTACAGGGTATCTTCTGTGTTTTATTAACGGAACCACAATTGTGCTGCCTTTGGTGTTGCATTACATTTGGATGCCGTGAATTACCTCCTGCCCTTCAGTTTACATTTGTGCACATTACACCTACCATTTGCTGGCATGCATCCAGCTGCCTGCTTTCATTTGTACTTTCCTAGACCTGGCTTATCTTGCGTAATATGTGCTATTGCCGGTCTACTGTGGGTTTGCTTTGCTCTGCTATGACAGTTCTCCTATCTTTGCATTCCAAGTCCTCCCCTCCTTTCTTTGCAATCCTATGCCTCCCCTATCCTGTTTTGCAGGTTTCTGCATGCAGGCTTGTCTACTGCCGTCGATTGGCCACCGTGAGTTAATTGGTGTTAATTGCTCATTGGTACGCCAATTACCCTGCTTCAGCATTTCCTTCTTTTCTTCCCCTGACCTTCCTGTTTGTGCTATTGTTTGTGGTGCGTGCATCAGCTTACCGAGTTTCGGGCACGATTTCATCCCCGTACATATGCGCTTTCGGGCACCATGTGTGCTCTCAGCTAAATGGTTCTATACCTTCCACCCCACCCCTGTCCTGCAGCTTTGCTTAGCAATGGCCAGGCCAGATTTGCATTGCTCCAATGTGCTTACTGATACGGAGGCACACCCCTCTGCTGATGTCATGTATCACCTTTGATACACTCCTCTGTGTTATAGCGCTGCACCGTCAGGTACATCCTTAATCCGGCGGGACGTTTGCAATTCAGTATTACCTGCCTCATTTGCATGGCATTGACTACTAATTCATAGTTACAGCCCCGAACATTGTTGTGGGCCCTTGGCAACCCTTGCGCCTTGCTTGCCTACCATTCCATATTATGGTGCAATCCTGATTTGTCTTTCATTGCGATTTTATGACATTCGTATATATTTCCTTTGTATTCCTGTTTGCGCACACATGCCCTGCGGTTGTACTGTGCGTTACTGTGGACATGACATTAAATGTTGTTTTTTAGGTGTTGTACATCAATTCTTGTGACATTGGCTGTGTATTTCACCATTGGCATATGTTAATTTTGTAATACATGAGTCTGGTAGCTTCCATAACTCCGATGTTCTGTTTGAGAAAATGTAAACCATGTTTTTTTGGTTTACATTTCCATGGGCTTGTGCTACGCCTGCACCACTTCCTGAATCGCTGTATGCTTTCATTAGCATGGTGCAACACTGCGCATGGGGTGATTTGCATACCTATGCCAAGGGCTGCGTAGATCTGGCGTACGCCGGTAGTGCATGTGGAGTTGGTTCGTACCTGAATCGCTCGGCGGACATATTTGGCATTGTCCCGCATACGCTACGCCTGCGTCTGACGCAGGCTTCATGAATCCGGGGGCATGTGTATTTCCAGAATACATCAGTCTTCAACACTTAGGAGACTTCATTACAGTCAGGTTTATATATTCAGTATTTATTAATTTGCACAGTTCACCCTTGACAAAGTTTTAAAGTGGTCTTGGAATACATGTATAAAATATAAACCAGGTAATTAAGCTATTTGCAATTCATGGTAAATGTCACACAAATTTTGCTTAACCACTATCTAATGTACATACACACAGATATATACAAAGGCAGTTTAGTTCCATTAAGGGACCACATCATTGTCACTAAGCATCCTAGAAAATAAAAATCTGAAGAAATATGGCATAAGTTTACCAGCTGTTTGAATTACTATAACAGATGTTCTCATTTATATAAGTCTATATTAGATCCCTTTAGCAGAAGTATTATTAGCACCAAAACACACCCCTGGGCTTTCCTTCATAGTTTAAAGAGTGCTACTGTGATGTCTCAACACTGACAGGCAAATGAGTGATTGTCTATCTTCCTGCTGTTGTATCATATCTTTTTATAGTTGTATTATCTCCTTCATTTAATAATCAATGTGGGAATTCTAAAACACACTGCAAGATCTCTTCAGAGTACTGTCTTGGAGTTTACTTTGTAATATGAAACCAGCTGTAACATTTCATTTCAAAATAGATGTACTTTGACTGCACTGTATATTTTTTAAATAGTGAAATATACTTATGCATTATGGAAATTGTTTTGTTCTGACCATTCCTTCTTAAATAAGTGCTTATTTTCTTTAAATTATTGTTTTTGCAGTCTGCTTACAAGCATATCTGTTGGTGTTTCAGTGAAATATATATTTACAATCATAGTCTGGATACTTGCTTTGAACATTAAATGTTATGTTTCATGCAAAATAAAATGCATTTTTCTTTCATTTGGGAAATTACTTAGGATATTTATTTTATTCATTTATTATTTGTTTACCGGTAAAGTCCGACTGGGGCAGAGCCCATTTTCAGCATAGACCTGGGTAGAAACATTCCAGATGCAGTCTTTGGAATGTGAGAGAAAACAAGCTCCACATAGAAGTCACCCCAGCCAAGAATCCAACCAGTGAACCTCTTGCTGTGAGGCCACAACACTAATCACTGCACCACTGGCCGTCCCAAAAGTTCAGACAGTGAGGTTTGTTCCACCTCTTGCTTGGTTTCTTTAATTTACCATTATCATTCTACATTTCTTCCTGTGTCCATAATTTGGCACAGATGTTATCCACCTTGATTTAGGACACAGCATCACCTCTCTTGGATATGCACTCAGTATTTGGCTTAGCATGGTAGAAAAAAAAAAGCCTGAGACTGTAGCCAGATATTATGTTTTCCCTTGTTTCATGTGTCCGAGAATACTATTAAAATGATCTAAACTATTTTCCAAAACATCTTGCCAGTGCTGCCTCACAGACAGGCTTCAACATTCATGACCCTCAGCAGCATTCCTACATACCATTGTATTTGAAGATTTTTTTAATAATTTGAAGTCTGAGTCCCAGAGTTGCCAGGTTGTGGGGCACATAAGATAAGACTGGGAAAGAGACTTATGTTTTTAACACACCTAGGTATACCTTTCAACACCCCTCAGAATCTCTTCACTGCTTTGATATGTACAGCTTGTAATTCACCAGCCAGTGGATTGCTCTGATGAAAAAAACAGTGTGCTCCAGGCTTCTAGAAATAGTAGAACTGAAGCAAATGGTTGACAAATTATTTTGTATTTGATGTGCCACAGAACTCTGTATAGTGCATTTTGGTTTTTAACATTTTATCTGAAAATGTTCCCCCAGCAAGCACTGCAATTACAAAATGATGAAACACAGCATGTGAAATATTTCTAGGTTAGATGAGAACTGAGTGATGTTTTTTTCAATGTTTTGCATTTTATCATTCCTATGACAAATATTCCTCACAGACACATATGGCTCATATCCATTCATTCTAAAGCAATTTTCAGCTTTATTCAATGATACAGGTGTATAACAGTTTATGCAAGCTGTATCAACAAACAGAGAAGTGGTGTCAATGGTAATTGTCAGAAGATATGTTCATTGTGATACTGTTTGTGGGATAATAAAAGCTCTGTACATTTTTCTTGCTTCCAAATGAGAACAGTAGTACCAGGTTTCTTTAGGCAGTATTTTAAGTAATGTTCACTATGACCTTTCTTCTTCACTTTGGTTTCAGATATTTCCATTTTACTATGATAGGGTATCCCATGCCCCCTCATTATTTGATATCAAGTCTCTCTGCAGCATTATAGTACAGGAATAGACAAAATAAAGCTGACACACAATGTATTTCTTAATGTCATAATCCTATTCATATTCTGTCTTCACTGTAACTTAAAAGGAAAATATAATATAATAAATAACACAGAGAGAGTAGAAATAACAAATGTATGAAGTGTAGGCTCACATGTTCAAGAAAATAAATATCTCTTTTTAATTAACGATTGCTAAGTGTTGAATTGTTTTTACTCAGATAACTATTGGTGGTAGAAACATTGGTTCTAGGTGATTTGTTTACATTGACTAATGTTGGTGTGACACCCTGACCCCATGTAAAAATGGGAAAAACGGGTGATGATGATGATGTTTTAATATTAACTAGTTTTATAGTCTATGTTCTTATGGTCTTCAAAGGTGATGATACCCCTCAGTTGGGTCTATATTAGAACATCAAAGTGTTAAAACATTGAATGTTCTAATACTGACCCCTGTTCAGCGAATGCTTGAAATAGCGAAGCTGCAGAGCACTGAATATTTTCCTAGGGAAAGTATTCAGTGGGCCATTTCTGCGGCTTTGCTATTTCATCGACTGTGGTGCGAAGGTGACAGATGGAGTTAAGGTAAGTGTGCGAATGGACCGAGGTAAGCTGAGTCTGTGATAGTTAGGGACCTTAGGGATAGGGAGCGGGTAAGGTGAGTGTGCGATAGTTAGGAACCTTAGGGTTAGGGAGCGGGTAAGGTGAGTGTGCGATAGTTAGGGACCTTAGGGTTAGGTAACGGGTAAGGTGAGTGTGCGTTAGGGACCTTAGGGTTAGGGAGCGGGTAAGGTGACTGTTTGATAGTTAGGTACCTTAGGGTTCGGGAGCGGGTAAGGTGAGTGTGCGTTAGTTAGGGACCTTAGGATTAGGTTTGGGTTAAGGTAAGTGGATAGCTAGTAGTGTATGTATGGTTTAGTGTAGGGTTTTGTGAAGTGTGTATGTGTGGATTATGTATTTTGGTGTGCTTGTGCTGTGTGTGTGTTTTCTCGGAACAGCAATTTTTTTTCCCTTGGAAAAAATTCGCTGTTCTGAACGTTCAAGTATATCACATTTCGAGATTCCAAAGTTGAGCTTATGGTGTTCAATATTTTGGAATTTTGATAATGTGATATAGACCCCCCCCCTCAGTTTCGTCTGCAGTAATTGCTGAAAGTGCATATGATTGTAGCAGCACACGTGCAGTGCTTTGTGGATGGATGTCTCCCCAGCTGCTCTGTACTTTAAGATTTATTTATTTTGTTTAAAGGATCATCTCAAGTGGTTCATTCAATGGAAATTTGATGATATCATTTTTGAAGGTGTTGTCTACACACTTATGACTGAAGGTTCAGTTAAGCATGAAGCAATGCTAATTTTGAAGATAAGGTGAAGTACTAAACCAACTATTTTATATATATATATATATATATATATATATATATATATATATATATATATATATATATATATATATATATAAAGAATTTGGAGTCCTTGCTCTCTCATTCACAGAACAATGACACTGAACAGGTTGTAAGCCCACATACTACACCTGCTGCACAAACCACTCTATCAACACAAAAACTATCATAAGTGGAGGAACTGACCAGAAATTTGTCTAAACACTGGAGACCTCTGAAACACAAACATGCTACACCTAATACAGTACCTACAGCACTCATTACACATAAAACCACAATACAAGTGTCTCACCAAACAAGCCCCTAAGGCAAAGCACATCTAAACCAAATGTTTTGGTCATAGGCGACTCTATAGTGAGACACACAGATGTCCCTGTTATGACTCCGTCATAGTTGATGTTGGTGTGAATGACTTGAGACTTACCTCACTGGATTATATGAAGGGAGACATGACTGAGCTCTCTGAATATGTGTCTCAGGCAAGTATGTCCCTAGCCTTGAGTAGTGTACTACTCTCACCTAAGTTGATACAGAAATATAAACAAAAATGATTGACTTCAACAATTGGCTTAGTTTCTGGTGTCATTATAAGGGGCTCCAGTACCTGTCAGCCTGGGATGATATGGTAGCTAGACCAGACTGCTTTGCCAGAGATAGTCTTCATCTCTCACCTCTGGGATTTCGGTTACTGGCTAAGGTGCTTGCCTCCCCATAATGCCTTTTTTAGGCAATGTCACAACAACAAAATTCCCAACGTAAAAATATCTTCAAAAAGCAACCTCAAGGTTGTGCTGATAAATGCTAGGAGTCTAAGGCTAAAACTGCACTCACTGGAAGCAGCCTTCACCTAAGAAGATTCTGACATCTGTGCAGTCAAAGAGACTTGGTTGATGGCTCAGAAAAGCACCCCGGCCATATTGGGTTATAATACCTTCCACATTCAGACCACAAACTGAAAGTGTGAGAACTAAAGGAGGTGTAGTATTAATATTCATCAAAGATAAATGCACCTCTAGATTGGTTAAACAAAATGATTCCTTTGGACTAATTCAAGTCTAATTGACTGTAGGTAAGACCACTCTCCAAGTTATTTCCAGTTACAGGACCGCCTATGAACCAGGATGCCTATACTGCATACTTGGATCTACTTGGATCACTAAGGATACAACCAAAAACTATGGCTTTAGGCGACTTTAACTATCCATCCACAGATTGGGAAAATTATATGTGTACTAACACACTTGCCCAAGGGTTCTTGGACTTCATCAACTCCAATGCCTTGTACCAGTTGGTTGACATCCCCACAAACGGACAGACATTCTGGATCTGGTGCTCATTAACATGGGTGATTATTGCACCACCCAATGTATGCAGCTCTCCCTGGTAAGGTCTGATCATATACCAGTCTCATTAGAAGTAACAATAACATCTGACACCCCCATTAGCAGCAACTAGACTAAAAAACTTCTCCAAAGCCAAGTACAACCTAATATGTGATGGCATTAAGAGGTTCATACCCCCCTGCCCTCACTGATGGCATGGACACCTATACTGAGATTTACGCCAGTGCCTTGTATAAGCATCTATACCAATGTATGGACTCAGCCGTACCTGACAGGATCAAAACAAGATCATCAAGAAAGAACACGCCTGCCTGGTGGACACTCACCATTAACAGGTGATACAATAAGATAAGCAAATTGCTGTCCAAGAGGCGGAAGGAATGGTCTCTGAATTTGAACCATACCCTCCTCAGCTTAAAGAAAGCAAATAAGACACTTCATAAGGCATTCTAAAGCTAACTATGAATACAGATTAGCCTCCTTCGCTAAGGGTAACCATAAGGCCATCTTTAGGTATGTCAGAAACCTTAAAGGAAAAACCAAGATCTGCCCAGAACTGGTTGTTAATGGCACCACATATACTGAACCCACAGAAATAGCCAACCTGCCAGCTGATGGTTCAGTAAAAACTTCTCCCCCTGTTCCTGCCACATATTGCCCAAAGCATCCCCACTACCTGCCCTCCACCTAGTATCTCCAAGGAGCAGGTCATAAATGCTCTCTCTAAAGCCAAAAACACAGTCTTTATGTGACCTGATAATATCCCAGGCTGCATTCTAAATGGATTAAAACAGGAACTAGCTGCACCATTGGGTACTCTTTTTAATCACAGTCTAAGCACTAGTTTTGTACCCACTGAATGGAAAGCAGCAACCATCATCCTGTTACATAAAGTTGGTGCCTCCACAGACCCTGGGAACTATAGACCCATAAGCCTGACTGGCCTAATTTGCAAGGCTATGGAAAGAATAATCATGGACCTTATCCACAAAGATATAGGAGACCTCCAAATGCTCACCCAACTCAGTTTGGTTTCGATAAAGGGAGATCCTGCCTCTTGAAGTTGGTGAACTTCTTTGAGACAGTCACCAAAGCCCTGGATGAAGGTATATCTATGCATATGGTCTACCTGGACCTGGCCAAGGCCTCTGACACTATTCCCCACCCATGCATCATTGATAAACTCACCCAGCTGGAGATAAACCCATATATTGTCATGTGGGTTGTAAACTGTCTCACTGATAGAATGCACACAGTCAAAATAGGTGACTCTACCTGCATCAGCCGAACCATAACCAGTTGTGTTCCACAGGGATCTGTGCTGGGACTCCTATTGTTTGGAATCTACTTCTCAGATGTACAGGCTAAAACAAAAGGCCTATGGCTGACAAAGCTTGCTGATGATTGCAAACTTGGTGTAGTTACTGAGTCCCCAAACAATGTCAACATCCTACAAGAGGGACTTACACAGACAAACAATTGGTGCCAAAGTCATAGGCTAAATGTCAATGCAAAAAAATGCATTATTATCCCCTTCGGCAAGAGCAATGTCCCTGCAGATTACCACATTAATAACAATGCCCTAAGCACGCAATCAGTGGTGAGAGATTTGAGCACACAGGATGACAGCAACCTTTCCTTTGACCACCACGTCTCCACAGTATCATGACAGGCTTTCTACAGTGCCCACTTCATAAGTAAGGGCATTACATCCAGAACAAAAGAAGTTATAACCCCCCCCCCCCCCGTACGCCTCTCTCATCAAGCAAATAATAGAGTACATTCCTACCTTTGGTATGTACCTTACCAGGGACCTGCAACAACTTCAAAGGTTTCTTACAAAGAAAATTCAGGGTCATCAGCATATGTCATTAATTGACAGACTGAAATCACTGTCACTATACTCTGTGTCTTACAGACTACTCAGAGCTGACCTCTGCATTACTTATAAAGCAATCTCAGATCCTGCTGTAATGGAAATGCTGCACATTCATAAATCAAATGGTATAAATCTAAACCTTGTCATCACAGTAAACAAAACATGCTGGAGGGATAAGTTCCTGACCCAGAGACTCCCCAGACTCTTGAATAGACTGCCCATACATGTCAAGCAGAGTGCCTCTTTGGCCCTCTTCAAAAGGAACCTTGACAATTGGATGGGAGAAAAGAAATTCACCCCGGGGATCACGTCAGTCGCTCTGCTAGACAGGGGTCCAGGGAAGTAACTACTGTGGGAAGAAATAGCCAGGGAATTATTATGGCTAGGCTTGTATAGGCCCTAGGAACGATAGCCTAGTTCTAACCTATGAACCTATGAACCTATAAGATGCACTTGCTTTAGGGAACTCAACCTAGTATGTGACATCAACAGGACTTGCTGGAGGGACAGATATGGCTCACAGAGGTTATGTCTCCTCTGGAACAAACTTCCAATTCAGGTGAAGCAGAGTCCTTTGCTGACCTTATTTAAGTGTAATTTGGATGATTGGATGGGAAATTGCAAATTCATCCTGGGAGTTTCACTTGTGTCCCTCTTGGACAGGGGCAGTAGTTGTTGACTTAGTTCTGCTTAATACCTTGATATTCTTGGGAACAGGTGTACTTGGCTAGGCTTGCAAGGGCCCTAGGACCATTAACCTAGGAACCTCCTATGATCCTATGTGCCAGAGACTTGGCCTGATAATGGAGCTAATCACTACAATCTGATAAAAATACGTTCCATAAAAGATGTGAGCTCTGCTGCTGGAGAACTTATTCTTTTGATGGACCAGCTGGTTGCTGTGCTGAGCAGTTGGAAACATGTGCTGTGGATAACCAGAATGAGAATGAGAATCAGAATCACATTTATTGGCCAAGTATGCACACATACAAGGAATATGACTCTGGTTTAAGTGACTCTCCAAGCATGCACACATACAAGGAATATGACTCTGGTTTCAGTGACTCTCCAAGCATGCACACATACAAGGAATATGACTCTGGTTTCAGTGACTCTCCAAGTATGCACACATACAAGGAATATGATTCTGGTTTCAGTGACTCTCCAAGCATGCACACATACAAGGAATATGACTCTGGTTTCAGTGACTCTCCAAGTATGCACACATACAAGGAATATGACTCTGGTTTCAGTGACTCTCCAAGCATGCACACATACAAGGAATATGACTCTGGTTTCAGTGACTCTCCAAGCATGCACACATACAAGGAATATGACTCTGGTTTCAGTGACTCTCCAAGCATGCACACATACAAGGAATATGACTCTGGTTTCAGTGACTCTCCAAGCATGCACACATACAAGGAATATGACTCTGGTTTCAGTGACTCTCCAAGTATGCACACATACAAGGAATATGACTCTGGTTTCAGTGACTCTCCAAGTATGCACACATACAAGGAATATGACTCTGGTTTCAGTGACTCTCCAAGCATGCACACATACAAGGAATATGACTCTGGTTTCAGTGACTCTCCAAGTATGCACACATACAAGGAATATGACTCTGGTTTCAGTGACTCTCCAAGCATGCACACATACAAGGAATATGACTCTGGTTTCAGTGACTCTCCAAGCATGCACACATACAAGGAATATGACTCTGGTTTCAGTGACTCTCCAAGCATGCACACATACAAGGGATATGACTCTGGTTTCAGTGATTCTCCAAGCATGCACACATACAAGGAATATGACTCTGGTTTCAGTGACTCTCCAAGTATGCACACATACAAGGAATATGACTCTGGTTTCAGTGACTCTCCAAGCATGCACACATACAAGGAATATGACTTTGGTTTCAGTGACTCTCCAAGTATGAATTACATAAAAGACACACATACAACTATTAAGAACAAAACAAATGACATACATACAACTATTAAGAACAAAACAAATAACATACATACAACTATTAAGAACAAAACAAATGACATACATACAACTATTAAGAACAAAACAAATGACATACATACAACTATTAAGAACAAAACAAATGACATACATACAACTATTAAGAACAAGCCAAAGAAAAAAAAAGATGTAAATGTACATGTATGTATGCATACAAGGTGCAAAGTGCAACTCAGTGCAAGAATTACTGAAATAAATTCTGAAAGAAATAAGTATTAACAATACTTGGATGATTGGGAAAAAGAATACCCCAACCTAATAAGCTGACTTAACTGTTTATGAACGTGATAACCTGTGCAAAAACAACTATTCCTATATCTGCTTGTTTTGGTGCATATTAATCTATAATGCCCGGCAGATAATAATATTTCAAAAAGATGGTCGCCTGGATGTGAAGGGTCGGTGATGATTTTTCCTGCCCTTTTCATGAATCTGGACTAGTACAGCTCCTGTAAGAAGGGCAAACTAGCACCAGTGATATTTTCAGCAGACCTGGCTATTCGATGTAACCTACTCTTGTCATGATTAGACAGAGATCCAAACCACATTGTTATGAATGAGCTGAGAACACTCAATAACTGCTGTATATAACTGAATCAACAGTTCCTGCGGGAGGTTGAACTTTCTCGGCTGTGGAAGAAAGTATATTTAAGGTTATACCTTTTCTATGATGAACCCTACATTGGTCTCCCACTTCAAGTCCCGGGAGATTATAGATCCCAAAAACTGGAAGGATTCCACAACTGACACAGCAGCATTAAATATAAAAAAGGAGATAATATTGTAGTACCTGTCCACTGTCATCTCCTTGGTTTTAAGAGTGTTCAACTCCAGATTATTCTGACTACACCAAAGGGCCAGCTGCTCAACTGCCCATCTGTGTGCAGACTCATCACCATTCCTGATGAGCCCGATGATAGTTGTATCATCCATGCATTTAATAAGTTTGACAGAGGGTTCCTTAGAGGTGCAGTCATTAGTGTAAAGGGAGAATAGCAGTGGGGAGAGCACACATCCCGGGGGGGGGGGGGTGCATCTGTATTGATTGTGCGATAGCTAGATGTAAATTTCCCCAGTTTCACCTGCTGTTTCCTATTGGTCAGAAAATTGGTGATCCTTTGACTGGTGGAAACAGGAACAGAAAGCTGGGATAGTTTCAAGTCAAGAAGTTCTGGAATTATTGTATTAAATGCAGAGCGGAAGTCCACAAACAGAATCCTTGCATATGTCCCTGGGTTGTAAAGCTGTTACAGGATATAGTGCAGGCCCATATTAACTGCATCATCCACTGACCGGTTCTCTCAGTAATCAAACTGAAGGGGGTCTAACTAGAGAGCTGTAATATCCTTTAAATGAGCTAACACCAGCCACTCAAAAGTCTTCATGACCACCGATGTCAGAGCAACAGGCCTGCAGCCATTCAGTCCTGTTATACTAAATTTTTTAGGCACTGGAATGATCTTGGCTTGTTTGAAACATTAGGGAAATTTACACAGCTGTAATGATTTATTAAAAATCTGAGTAAAAACAGGAGCCAGTAGATCAGCACAGGTGTTTAAACAGGAGGGTGAAACCCCATCTGGACCAGCTGCTTTCTTAATTTGATGTCTTTTAAAAAAACGACACACATCCTCTTCAGAGATAATTAATGCAGGTTGAATGTGAGAATGAAAATAACTCACAAATAACCTCTAGCACCTGTTGCTTTCTTTCTCTTCTTAATCTTTTCCCCTCACATCTTAGTTTCCCCTGCCTTCCTATATTTCAGATACCTTATAATCAGGGAACTTATTCCTGTTCTTCAGCTTAAAATAAAAACTGTAACCATGATTTCTTTACTATGAATTTCCTGTACCTACACTATATTACTGTTTGTGTCTTTCGGCTTTTCCCGGTTAGAGGTCACCACAGCGGAACTCCGGTCTGCTAATGATTGGCAGTAGAGTTTTACGTGCTGGCTTGCTGGGCCTAACGCACAACCTTCAATGAAGGAATGCCCGTTCACGCATGCCGCCACACAGAAGACGCTCTAACTGAGAATCGAACGGGCAACGTCTAACTGTGAGGTGACAACGCTACCGCAGCACCACCACCGCGGTTACCTACACTATACAATACCATCCTAAATACGTTGACACTACGAAACCAAAGAATTTATGTTGTTCTCTGACACAAAATTATATTTTAATTGTGTTTTTCTTTATTTTGATTGTAACGGTGAATACACTGTGTAACACAAAGATATTTAATTGTATTACTTTACTTCATTTTGATTGTAATTGTGAATTATGTTATGTAATGCAGAGCTTTTCTCCCCAGGCCTCCACTGAAAATGGAAGAGAGAATCATATAAGTCTGAGCACTGACAGAGCTGGTATCAGTGCCATTTGTAGCTTCATCCTTATCAGTCCTGCAGTAAAAAAGATTATGTTAAATACCCAGAATATACATAAATACACTCAAAACTGAACTTTCACTATTACCTGCAGGTAAATTTAACCACACAAGCATTTAATATAAATCAAACTATTACCAGCAAATTTAACCATCTAAACATTTAACATAAAACCAAACTACATGACTTATTGAAAACATACAGCACAGATTTTCTCTGACCAATGGAAGCCAGAATTTTTCTCTAACAATGTATGTTAATCCTTACCAGACAGCAACTGCAACTACATTATTTATTCTATAGGGGCTGTAAACTATTTCTGTTGTATATAGCAGTTGAAGCTAAATTAGAAACAGTGTCCATGAATGTTATGCGCAACTGATATGGGACACAGTCACTACCCATAAATACTGTATATTCCAATATTAGCAGTGGTTATTAATATTAACTCTTCCAGAAAAGTAACAAGAGAAAAAAGAAAAATAAAATCTATTAGACAAACACGTCCTCCCTTAAAGTAATACAAAGTCTCCCTGGCAAACACTTTTAAAACAAGCTGTCAATTCTTAAGTTTATTTCATGCAGCAATACTGCTGTATTCCTCAGCAAAAGAAAAGTTGTTTTATTATTAAGAATATATACAGCCACTATCTTGATAACTGGCCTTCTAAAATAATGTTGCTGTTCTTTATCTGATTTTGCTACTATAAAAAAATTCTGCAGCAGTGTTCTGATTCCTTCATACACCTGCTATCTGAATAGAAAACAGATTGTATTTCTCACAAAATTACTTTACAATTGGATGAAACCCACTTGGTTTGCCCTTGCTGTTCGCAGTCTCACTCCATTTCCCTAACCTACCATTACTACATGGTCATAGAAGAGCTTAACTGGCTAGATCTTCCTAATCAATTAACTTACACACAACTAGTCTGGTACGTAAACTTATTTATAAACCAGAACACTGTCCCATACTTCAGAACATAGTACAGCCCTACTCATAACTAAATCCAATAATAATGCAGACAACTCACTCTACTCAAACTATGCTGCTAACCTATGGAACTCCATTCCTTATGACATCAAGCTGATAGAAAAAATAGTCTCCTTTAAAGCCCAACTAAAAAAACATCTGAATAAACAATTGGCTTTGCTCTTGTACTATCCCTGGCTAGGACCACCCAATTTCACTGTCCCTCCTTTCATATAGCCTTCCTACTACTCAACTTCCCTCTCTACCCTGCCTTTTTTCCCCATTCTTATATCCTCTCCCCCTACTATTTTACCCCCCCGCCACTGTACCTTCTCTCCACACCTACTAGCAACTCCTTGTCTGTCAAAACTAACATCTCTGTTCTCCTATATATCCTTTGTCTCCACAATGCTGTAATGTAAAATAACAACTGTATTCTATGATAATGCAAAAACTATGAAACCAAGTAGAAATGTTCTCATATGCCTCTAACAAATATGAAAGATTCGAATGTTACCTATTCTCAAACAATAATGGAATTCTTCACTGCTATTAATCCTATGTATAGTTTTACATTATAACTCTTTTTCTACCACATTGTCCACAATCAAATGCTCTTCACCAATATGTAAAACTAAAAATGTATATTTTACTGGATTTTTCTTTATGTAAAACTAAAATGCAACTTTTACTGGAGATTTTTTCCCTGGGCCTCCACTGAAAATGGGCTGTTGCCCAGTTAGACCCTTCCAATAGACAATGAAAAGTACATAAACAAATAAATAAAGTTTCAGATCTTAATAATACATGTACATACTAAATAATGGCTTAAAGTTAAACCCCGGGATTCATGAACCTTGCGCCAGGCGCCAGCATAGCGTCGGCGTTATAACACCAAATATGGCTGCTTAGCGATTCAGGTATGAATGAATTCCACGTGCACTACCGGCGTGCGCCGGACCGTCCCCGCCCCCGGTGTAGGTATGCAAAACACACTGTGTGCGGTATTGCACCACTCTAATGAGGGCAAAAAGCGATCCGCAGTGGCGCGAGGCTAGGCGTAAAGCGCGGCAATGTAAACCAAAAAAAAAACGGTTTACATTTACCCAAACATACCGGAGGAGTAACGGAAGGCTGTCAAAGTCAGGTATCATATAGGTGCAATATGCCAATGTGGAAGGCACCGAGAATGTCCAAAGAAAATATGCACTAAATGTAAAAAATGACATAAGCGGCGCGTGGTAGAAAGAACAGCAGACCCGGGATATGTGCACAGAAGTTGCAAAGCAATGAAATAATATGACAATGTCCTAAAAGAGCAGTAAACACAAATCAGCTGCACAGCCACCACACACCATAGTATGTATGTAAAGCTGCAACCCCAGCGCAATGGTTGTCATGAGTGGTGGCGGTGTCCGGCGCCGTAACCATGT
>NC_056735.1:271039937-271102098 GCF_019279795.1 Protopterus annectens | reverse complement strand
TAGGAATGGTGCTACAAGTAGTACTGTGATCTTTGGCTGTTATATGACATTCGTAAGACACAGTTATGTTACAAATACTCCCACCAACTGAAACTGTACCATGTTTATGATAACATACAATTCCTTTTGTGTAACAGGTAAGTACATTGCCACGTTGTCCTGTGATCTCACAGAACCTGTATCAAAGTGTAGATATTCACAAGTCTCAATCTATCCCCAAGGGGACAACATGCATCGGAAGTCCTCCATATGATGTAGGTATGGCAGTACAAACACAGCAATTTAAAGTGTTCCTAGTCTCTATATGCACACGCATCATGCCTAGGTATCTGTTGAAGTGTGGAAGACACTCTGTGGCCAGTTCATCACGTATCAGTATTTGTATCCGTGTAGTTATATGCAGGTAAGGTCCCGGAAATTGTAACATAAACACAAACATGGTTAATAGGTGTATAATCATTAGGACAGCAAACATAAATGTCTTTGGGGTTGCTTTGTATTGTTATACAGTCTTCGCTGGGTGATTCGGGCTCTTTGGTATATCAGCTACAAGATGTCAATCAGACTTGATATCCTTTACCAGTTTGAGAAATGTGAGGTGGACCCAGGACGACCTCTCTGCAAACTTTACTGCGGTAGGCGTTGCCAACAGTACCCGCTACAGACATTCGCACTGTCCACTTGGCAATAATGTTCTTTGGATAACAGTGACATACACACAGGATACTGGTGTCAGCTATGCTTCCGTCTTCATTTGCTCTTATCTGTAACAGACTTTAACTGAGGAACAGTGTTACTAGTTAACAATCCTCTCATGTCACCTACTACTGAGTCATCGACCTCCGGCTCTGCAGGCATGACAGCTTTCCACTCTGGCACATGATATGCCATTCCACATACTACTTCGAAGTGGGTGCAGCACTTTACATTTGGAACTGTTGTCATGCTCAGCAATGCTAGAGGTAGACAGCTCATGTAACTCGTCTGGATGTCACCCACCAAACTCCTCTACTTATTTCTCTGATCCCATTCTGCGGCGGCAGCAGTCGTGCTGAGTGTGGGTTGTACATGCAATTGACATTCATGGTAATACGAAGTAATCCCCCAGGTAGCGTGATTGTCTGGTTAACTACATGTGTTCTATTGTCACTGTAGCTTCTTTACAGCATGCCAGATCTAGGGATACTTAATTTTACTGGCACCTTTGCCACTGCTGCTGCATCCGGATTACTCGTTGGGAATGCTTCTACCCATTTTGATTATATATATGTGTAATCTCTAAACAGTATTTGTTCCCTTCACATTTATGCAGATGTATGAATTCCATACAAATAGTACGGAACGGTTAGGGTGGTGTAGGTAAACTCACTCCCTTCGGTTTAAATACTCCCTGTGCATGATATCTACGGCAAACGTGACACGCTGCTCATGAGGTTTGTATGTGGTTCGTAATTCCGTATGTTAGGGGTATTCTGTTAACCAAATGTACCATCCCCCCTGTTGAGACATGTCTCTACCCATGGCTCCACAAAGCCGCATATCTGAATATATTAGACGTTAATATTGGCTTTATCACTGTGGATATGTGCAGTCCGTGTTCAAGGATTGCTCCTCGTCATAACCACATCGGCTTTTCTGCTTTCGTAGTTGCTGTTTGCATTGTTTGTACAGTTTCTACATCTAAACAGTCTGAGGTTTGTCATTCCTCATTCACACAGACACTTTCCAACTGTGACGCTGCTTGTTTTGCAGGTGCATGAGCTCATGCCTCAACTTTCCTACTGTTATCCTGTTGCTTTCTATGCCCTGCACATTTACAATTACCTACTTCAGTGGGTAACTGCATGTAGTGTAATGCATTCAGGTTCGTATGCGCATGATTAATCGGTTTACCAGTGGATGTTATCATTCCCCTATTCTTCCACTGCTGCTCATAAACATGCACTGCACAGACAACAGAATGACTATCGACATATGTCCACACATCATTTTTCCGCTACAGTACAAGCACGTGTTAAAGCTATCTATTCTGCTGCTTGAGCAGACACGTTATGCTGCAGGGTTTGGCCGTCTACAATGTCATTATCAATAACTACTGCATAAACTACTTCATTCGCTCCTGTAGGACTCTGTCTACATGATCCGTACATTAACTGTCACCTCTGCATCATCTAAGGGTATATCAGTGTTATCATGTCTGTGTGTAGTTATTTAATCCATTTCGTATAGGCAACTGTGTGGTGTGCCATACACAGGTGTCAGACGTGACGTTGATAGTTTTCATGTTGTACAACGTTCAATCACCATGTGAGGTTGACTCAGTGGTATGGTCATACATGACAAATGTCTAGCACGAGTCAGGAATTCTATCTTCTCTTGCAGCAGATTGATCGCAACTGCATGACACATTCTCACAGTGAGAGGGTGGTCTAGTAACATTACGGCCGGGGCCTGTACTGCCATGGGTGCTACAACAACTGCCTGTACACAGTGTGGCACTGACCATGCCACAGTGTCCAACTGCAATGAGTAGTCATCTATTTAGCATTACTTACTTCCCTGCTGTTGCATCAAGACTGACGTCATATATCTCCGCTTACAATCTACGGTCTGACAACATGTGTTATGATTATTCACGAGACCTACTACAGCTGTTGAGGCTATCAATCGTTCTAGTCTGCATAACGCTGTTTCTGCTACTGTAATCCGGTGTACTATGTGTTGTGCTGCCATAGGTGTATTAAAGGTTAAGGCAAACAATACAGCGGATTCCACAGCATTGTTTGGTATCCATATTTAACATGTGTTAGTCGGCCCGGACACGACATCATTCCCTTCTTGTTAGTTGGCTTGGGTGCTTATTATATTGCTACCTTCCTATCGTCATGTGATGTTCTACCCTACTTGGATACCAGATATGCCAGGTAATTGACCTGTATTCTCTGTAGTTGCAATTTATGCTTGCTTACTTTATGTCCCTGTTCTGCTGATTATCTCAATAATGCTATTGTATCTTCCATACATTGCTGCTGGGTAGGGGCCGCAAGCAGAATATCATCCAATTAAAGTGGAGCTTGACTGTCCACGGGTGGAGTTGACACCGGAATGTAGCTAGCCATCCCCTGTGAGAATATCGTTGTACTTTCACAGTAGCCCCGCAATAGCCGGGTATGGCTGTATCTGTCACCCTGACTGTACAAGCAAAGCAATACGGACTATGTGGATGTATAGGTATTGCAAAGTAAGCATAGCTTATATGTACCACGGTAAGATACTTCTGTGGCATGTTCATAGCATTGAATATAGTGTGTAGGTCTGGCACCAACGCTACCCTATGTATTCTTACATGATTTACAGCTTATACATACTGTACCATCCGCCATTCCCCTTTTGGTTTCCGATCAGGAAATACAGGGGTATTGCATGGTGAATAGCGATTACTTTGTGGATGGGGAATTCCCTCTGACTTTGCAGATATCTTCTGGTGTCCACGGTCTATACGCTACGGGGGTTGGGTCCTGGCCTTCCTGTCCTGCATGATGGTTCAGTACTTCAATTAATTGACAGATATCCTCACTCTGTTTTAGTACTGTGTTCTTACTCGGTGTCCCTAGGTATGTTACGTGTTCGGGATGTGGTTTCAATAGCTTCTATTACATTTGTTCGTTGTGCTACCTCTGTTGCCACAGGATAACGGTGGGGACTAGCCTGCCCTCCCGCTAATATCCTGCATGTGGTATCTGAGGTGGTAGGGTGTTGTGGGGGCGTCGGTACTACTGTATTATGATCTTCTCTGTAATGCGTATGATGCTTAGCCATTTGTAGTGTTCTATTCCCTTCGTACACTACCTCAGTCCACCGATGTGCATGACGGATACCCAATTGTCGCTGTTTTGTCGCCTGCACATCTTAGGGCTGCCACCTTTTCCAATGCACAATGTGGGACATTAGTGTTCGAACGTAATTTTCCTGGAAAATGCATACCCATGGCCAGTACATAGGACAGGTATTCACGTTTTGCCAGGAGAGCAACCAATTGTTGTAGCATTTCAGTTGCTTATTCTGTTTATTATTATATTTTGCTGTTCCACATACAAATTTACTGTTTTATGCTACCATCTTGATATATATCTGGGAAATGTTTGTCCTGAGATATCAGGACATTTGACATTTGTTCGGTTTATTTACAGGACACGGCTGGCCAGAGAGGGCATATCCCTCTCAGGGTGGAACAGGTGTTTACCTTGGAACATATGCATCAAATTTTCAGGGATTACAATGTTTCAGTAACGATATGTTGCCTAATATACCATCAATGTCATATTTATTACCCCATTTTGCTGCGTAACTCACATTATGTGCTCTCTGCGATTGCATATTCTTCACGACACCCGTCAAACGCGGATCACATGATCTGTTGGATCAATAATCTCCCATGTCCTCTACACGACTGCTGCGAACCCTTCTGTCATAACACGTGTGTCTCCTTCCCTGTATCCACTGTAGTGTCTACAATCACTATTTACTCTGCTGTGTGTTCCCTGACCTATGTTCAGATTTAACAGTATGTGGGTAGGTCTGCGACCCGTATCACAACTGTTAACAGACACACAATGTAGTCTGGTCCCTGATCTACAATAGACACAAAAAGGCAGACACTCCTTACCTGGGCCTCCTGTTTCAGGCTGCACGTTTTCTTCTTGGGATCCAGTTTTCCGCTTTTCAGCCACAGATCAGACAGTAAACAGCCTCTTTACACACAACAATTCAGTCGGAGGTCTTTTCATTCAAGAAGAACCATTTATGCATATTCTCCAGCGTACATGTCTAACCAGCCATGCACTCTGACCTGTAGCTTACCAAGGGAATTCCGGATTACAAGGATCACAATGTGAAATAAGTTGTTACAACCAGACTGTAGTTATCAGTAGGCTTTTCTAAGTGACAGCCGATAACACAGGAGGCTCGGGTTCGAACGTTTTAGTAGTGTACACAGGCAGGCTAAATAATATACAGTCCAAGTATGAGAGTTTTGTCTGACTCTATACAGTAAGCAGTTTCTTTATATAGTGTTTACAATCAGCTTTTGCCCACCTTACTGACGTGGTCGGTCACAGGGCATTTCCATCACTATGGTCCGCAATAGTCTATACATACATGGGTGCTGGGGTCGTGCTTTTAAATTGTTTTCTCATGGGAATAACACAGCCTTGCAAGGCACCTTGTACATTACAGTATCCTTTTGTGATTGTAGCTGTTTCAAGGACCCTAGACTGTTACGATACAGTGGACAGTTAATTTCTTAATACGTTGCTTTGCCTCTCTGGTAGGGAGTTGTACTGCTATCTTCGATTGAGCTCACAAGGCCATCCTCCTCTGGGGAAGGAGTGCTGTTATGCATGTACATACATTTATTGTTCTATAACCCAGCAAATAATTAATGATGACAGACATGAGCCTGCTGTACTGCTTACTGCCAGGTTCAGAATTCCATCACAGTACAGCTTAGCTTCACCAATTACATGCAGGCTTAGTTCTACTGCCATATTGTACGGTACAATTCAATACATTATATAGTATTTCGAGTGTAAACTGGAACTTCATATGTGTTTCTATATATTTTACGAACAACATCCATCCGGCCATATGCATGTTGTTCCGTCCTTTACCTTGACCGTGTGTATTTGTCTGTCCAGCCACACTAATCTCCACATGTGATGTCCCAGTTTCCACTTCTTTGCCTGTAGCACCCTGTTAGGACGTCCTGTGTGGTAGGCACCTGTTCCGCTATATGTGATCGACTTCACTGCAAAGATAATCATCGATGCGGTGGTCCAACGACCCGACTTGTCCACATGTGTACAGTTATGTGCACCGTGTCGTATGCAAACCTAGATGGTTTGGACGGGTACATACTACATGCCGGATGTACACATTCTGCTGACACATTCACATGCAGACATTTACATATCTGTACCTGCGGTGGGTTGGTGACATGTGGGGTACGTATTTGCCCGCGTGACATTGCCTAACACAAACATCTTACCACAGTTCAGGTATGCACATTGTGTGTGGTTGTATAGCTGCACACGGATGCTAGCAGGTTTGGGTGCAGGGTATACATGGGTGTGACTGACATGTACAATGAGGCTATTGTGTAGTACTTCCGAATGCATGGGTTCTGCTTCTGGATATTACACTTCATCATACACCATCCAGTGTATGCAACAGAGACGTTGCTGGGTCTGGGATATGTTGCTATGCACATGTTTGCCTGTGTTTGAGGTATCTTGCTTCCTTACTGTTGTTATGTCAGCACAGCTACCCGGCTATGTACTGTCACTACTGCTTGTGACCATTATGGTTGGCACCTTTTCCAATGCCCATAGTGGGGCATGTTATGTGGACACTTGAATTTGCAGGACTACACATACCCAGGGCTAGTGCAGTTGACAGAACTTCACTTGTTTGCCATACTATGAGCTTATTCTGTAAGCGTTTGGGTTCCTTATTTATTTTCTTATGCCATGTCTGTGTTCCATATCGTAATGTATATGTTTTATGCTACTATTTACATGTATATTGCGGAATTTGCGTGGCAGGGGATCGGAGGTCATTTTCCATTTTACGATTGTTGCAGGGACACGACTGTCCAATCAGGGACTGTCCATGGCACATTGGGACAGCAGGTAACCCTGGTGACCATGCCCATGTCGCTACTGGGGTTTCCACCTTTTCCATTTTCCGATCTGGGATATTTCCGGGACTCACATCTGACTTTACAGGCCGACACATACAACGGTCACTATATAGCATAGAAATTCACTTGTTTGCCTAAATAATATGCTTATTATTGTGGCAATTTCCTTGCTTATTCTGTTTATTGTGTCATTTAGGTATTTCTGTTACAGAAATAACCAATTCATGCTACCATTACATTAAATACGGGATATCATTGTGTCCTACAATCGTAGCACATCAGCCATTTCTAATACGTTTTTTCGGGACACAACTGTCCATGGAGAGACTGCCCCAACCAAAGTGGGACAGGTGGTGACCTTAGTCGCTGATCCTATGTCAGTGCGGCGCTGACATGCGGCTGTACACCTTCTCTGAGTGTAAACACTGACAGTGCATTGCGGGACGAACGCGGTCTTATGCGTATCCTTTGCTCCTTGGACGGGTACACTTATGCCTTCGTGGCTTCTATTTGCTTCTCCGTTAATTTGGGACGGGGACTATGTTGCATACTGTACGTGCGTTTCATTCTGCACAGAACCTGGCTGCTGCCATTACTATTGTGGGCGGACCGTGGCTGTCAGCACATTAGGTTGCTCACCTCATGCCGGCTTAGACACGCCTCCAGATGCATCCTACCTGGGCTCGCTCACGTACACTGCGCACGTGTCTGTGATTCCGGTGCACTCTCATTAATATGTATATGGCGCTACTGCGCCGGATATTCCATGCACCGCCGGCGCAGGCCTTACGCCGGCCTTGCGCCGAGCTTCATGAATCCCGGGGAATGTCTCTTTTAGAAACAATGTTCTTTTTGAGTTTTTATGTAGTCTATGAGCTGTCTGGAATAAAGGGAATGTCATCTTTGTGAGTCTTATGGTGTTACTGGTTTGCTCAGGTTTGTTATGTAGTTGTATTCTGCAGTGCTGTAATGATTTCCAAACAGAACATTTTTTTTCTTGAGATATGTTTTAATATTAGCCATTTTTGTCACCAACGTTTTTACCTGTGAAGATGATGATACTCACCAGCTTTAGTATGTAAATCATTATGTTTCCTGGTTTTGACTTGTTTCAGTTGTGATGGAAGAATTTGAATTGCGGAACATTTTAAGAGTTCCTGGCCTTGGATGATGACGATGTCCTTTGGCTTTTGCTCCTGCTTTAGAGTGACTAGGCAACTTCTAATTGGTTTAGTATTAAGGAGGTCAGAGTGGAAAATGGGTTGCTGGTTAGAATATTCCTTAATATATAAAAGAATAGTGATGGTTGGATGCACCCTGATTAGAAAGTGAATAAATGATGGACATCAATTCACAGTTCATAGGTGAGTACTAGAGTAACTGCCCTTGCAGATCGTTTTAAGCCTAGCCAATTTCCCTTTTTGTGCTCAATATAACCTACCCCTTTTGGTTATAGACTGGTCGATAATTATATATTACCCCTAATAAAAATAACTGGGATTCTACCATAGTGGGATAAAGCATTTGGGACTACCCCATGTCCTCAGTACATGGGGCAGTCCTGGGGTAAATTATTAGATTTATATGAGATTTTACCTGCCAAAATTGATATGGTTGAGACCACATGATTGACAATGTAAAATCTTGAACATTAAGTAAAAAACAGAAACAGCGTTTAAGCAGGGGATATGCCTCCCCCTGTGTAACCCACACTCCCTGCTAATTTTATATGCTTACTCTGAGATTGCACTACAGTGGGGAAAAGGGCACATTCCCTAATCCCCACTGTACCACGACCTCCATGCAATTCTGCTTCCATGCAATTCTGCTTATCAGTTGGTTTGCAATATTTTACATTGTCGATCATGTGGTCTTGACCATATGAATTTTGACAATGTAAAGGATCGGCAAACTTATATAAACCTACTTTTTCCTTTTTCCAGTCCATAGATCTAAGTTGCACTTGAAAATGGACAGGGATGAACATTTGTTTTATTACTTTTTGTTTTATTGCCATTACTTTCTTCATGCAAGTTGGCTGCCGCGGTGGTACGGCAGTAGCGTTGTTACCTCACAGCAAGAAGTTCTCCCGTTCGATTCTCAGCTTGGCTTGGGAGTGCCTTCTGTGTGGAGTCTGTATGTCCTCCCCGCAGTTGGGTAGCGTTCGAAAGACATGTGTGTGTAAATGGGCATGCCTTCATTGAAGGTTGGGTGTCGAGCTGGCACCTCAGCGTTTCGTAAAAATCTACTGCCAATCATTAGTGGACTGGAGTTCCACTGTGGCGACCCCTTACCGGGAAAAGCCGAAAGACAAACAACAACAACATTCTTCATGCAAGTTATGTTAAGGGGCTGCATATTGTCAAGAGGCAAGTGAAAGGTGTGTACTGTTTAAATTCAGAAATGAAATGGAGGCTTCCTGAGGGGAAGCCTATTAAATGGTTTTGTTGAAGGCTTCATCCTTACTAGTTTCCAGACAGGTGTGTTAATGTGTGAAGAAGGTTTAGACATGGATTGGCTGACTTAGCTAAGGGGATTGGATGATGGTGTGGTATGTAATCAGATGAAGATGATGACGATGATGATTGCTGGACTTGGAGGGTGCCACCCTTTGGAGATGAACAACAGGCGAATGTGTAAAGAAACTGTGGACTGACTGACAGGAAAGGATGTCAGATAAATATGGAGATGTTAGCTATGTGATGTCAGTGTTGAGCTAGTTTGGTGGTTTATAGCTTGTTGATTACTTATTATTTTTGCATTGAAGAATGAATGGGAAGGCATATGAAGGATTTTTCAGCATTATGCTGTCTACTGTTTACATGCCAGACAAAGTGTGCATGTAGAGTGATTGAGGGGTTTTGAAGACTGGTTAGAAAGCCCTATCAAAGAGGCTGAGTTAGGTAAAATTTATTGTTTTGTTCCACAGGACAAAAGGGAAGGCAGAAGAAAGCAAACGTCATTCAGTGCACCTTTCAAGTAACACCTCATTTTATGCCCTCACTTCGCTCAGGCTTGCTTCGCACCCCACCCTGCCCTAAATTCCTCCCGCCCTTGGTGCTGCTACATTTATTGGTACTAGACCACACCCCACCTTTTTAAACCAATCAGTAACAACTTGTCACTCAACAGCACCACCCTCAACCTGTTACCACCAGTCCTCCAACTCTACTATTCCTTTTGCCCAAGTTTCAGATCTCATTCAGTAGGTATGCTATCACCCAAAATAGTCTTATCAACTCTACTTCTACCCCTGTTACTCATCCCATATCTCCTAACCACATATGAATGTCAGTGTCACCCAGGTTTGCACTACCCTAAATTGCAAACATCCATCCCATCTACAACAGATAATAATGCACCCTTACTCACTCCCCTCATGCTTACCTCCTTAACCCCTAAATACTACCATCTTACTAGACCTAGTTACATTAGTCCTAAAACTAGACACTATTACAAAACTTTATTCAGAATCATAAAACCCATACTCAAGATACACTACAACCTCACAAAGGATGGCGACATCCACCCAAACCCTGGTCCATCTCCCCCTGTTGATCCTGATCCTCCTACTATATGCCCTACCACCATAGCTCCAACAAATAGACCTCCTATCTCACTGCTGGCCTGCCATCTAAACATTATGAGCATAAATAACAAAACACAGAACCTGCATGCCCTCTTAGCTCTTCATTCCCTAGATATATTATGCCTAACAGAAACGTGGCTAAAGCCTGCCACAAGGACCATAAGATTTTGCCACCAGGGTATAGAATGTTTCGACTAGACCGTACCACCAGAAAGGGTGGTGGGGTAGCCGTACTTTACAAGGCTACCCTATCTGTCAGCATAGACACCCAACAACCACCCCAGTTCAATAATGCTGACATTCTTATCTCAAAACTACAAATGAATAAAAACAAAAATGTAAACATTGTCTGTGTCTACATTTCCCGAGGGAGGAACACAGAAACCTTTGAAGACTTCTCATAGTTTCATAGGTTAGTACTAGGCTAACTGCCCTTGCAAGCCATTTTAAGCCTAGCCAATTATCCCTTGTGAGATTCAAACCCTGCACCTTGTGTTTGTAAGGCAAACACCTTAACCATTAGGCCACCCTCCCAACCCTTATATTGGTTATCCAATAACTACCCCCAAGAAACAACTGTTCTTGGGGATTTCAGCATTGACTGGAACACTTGCTCTTGTGAAACCCCCACAACCCACATAAGCCTTTATTCATTTACTCAAATCATAACCTCCCCCACCAGGACAGGAAAACCCAATAACAAGGAAAGTACCCTAGACTGGATACTCATCAATACCCATCTTCAATCTTATAAATCAGGCACTTTGCCTGATGACCTATGTGACCACTGTATCACCTATGTAATCAAGCTCAAAATAAACTGCTCCTACCAACCACCTATAGAGCATGAAGAAACAACAAGAATTTTATTCTCACCAAGTTTCAAAACGAACTTAAGTCATGCAACTGGTCAGTACTAAAAAGTCTCCCCCTAGATGAAGCAGTAGCATACTTTAACACCAAATTCCTTGCTATTCTTAACTCCCATGCTCCCAGCTGTTCTATTAGAACCAAAGCTAATATTGCACCATGGCTTTCTAAAGATACCAAAACCATAATTTTACTCAGAAACAAAGCATGGGCCACCTACCGAAAAACAATAGCCCCACTTGATCAACTAAGATTCAGACAGCTAAGGAATGACACCAAAAAATCCATTACCTTAGACAAAAAGAACCACTACTACCATCTACTGCAAAAACACCAAAACAAGCCTCAAAAGTTCTGGGCAGGAATAAACAAACTACTCCACCCAGGCCAAACCGACACTCCACCCCCCCCCCCCCAGCTTTACGACAAAAATCCCTAGTAGACATTGCTAATAACTTAATCAGCTTCTTCACAGAGACTATCCAGTCTCTAGCCAGCCAACCCTTTCCCAATGGCTCAAATTCTAATGCAGCCACACCCAGTACCCAAACATACTTTACCATCCAACCTGTTCCTACTCAACTTATTCATGCACTACTTAAGAAACTAAGACCCACCATCCTGGCTGCCGACCTCCTCCCAGCAGACTATCTGCAAAAGGCTGCTGACACCATAGCATACCCCATCTCAATCTTGATCAACAGAGCTATATCTGAAGCTACTGTACCCACTATATGGAAAATCTCCCATGTCATACCTCTCCATAAAGGAGGCAGTTCCACTGAACTGTCAAACTTTAGACCCATAGCTATTCTGTCACCTCTAGCTAAAATTATGGAGAAGTGTGTACACATACAGCTCATGTACTACCTTACACAAAACAAGCTGTTGTCCAACTTTCAGCATGGCTTTAAGCCACACCAGAGTACTACTTCTGCCCTCCTCTGTTTCTCTAATGTCATTAACCACAACCACAATAATAAGAAACTATCCTCAGCACTCTTTCTAGATCTAGCCTAGGCTTTTGACATGGTTGACCACAAAATGCTTATAAATACCTTGAAAGCCTTCTCCTTAAACAACCATGCACTCCAATGGTTTCATTCCTACCTACAGGGCAGGCAACAGGCAGTCCTATGGCAGGACAAGCTATCATCTTGCCTACCCATCACATTAGGAGTCCTCCAGGGCTCAGTACCAGGACTCCTTCTTTTCTCCATCTTTATCAACGACCTTCATTCAGTCATCCCAGATGCTACCTGCATTCAATATGCGGATGACGCCACCTTGATTTGTTCTGACACCTCACCAGCTACTTTATTCACATTAACCCAAAATACATTCAATACAGTGGAAAATGGCTCTCCAATCAAAATCTAATCCTAAACCCCAACAAAACTAAGCTGCTCCTCTTCTCCACCATATACAAGACCCCCTGTCATCCTTCAACATAACTGCTAACAATGGCGCTATCATCTCCCCAGAAGCCCAAACTAAACTACTGGGTGTCATAGTTGATAACAACCTGAAGTTTGATGCGCATATCAAACAAACTATTAAAACTATTAATAAAAAACTTGGCTCTCTTTACAGAATCAAACCTTTCCTTACCCCATTTGCTAGAACTGCAATTGCCCATTCCCATCTGCTGTCAACTCTTCTCTATGTCTCACCTCTCTTAGTAAACTGTCATCCTGCTATAACCACATTGCCAGATTTGCTACTAGCATAGCCCACTGGACACACCACTGTCACAACCTAAATCTCCTAGGATGGCTTGAACTGCCAAGCCTATTGCAGTTCAACCAGCTAATAGTGGCACATAAAGTCCTTTACCAACCAGAAAATGCACCTGCACTAAAAATTATTATTAGCTCCTATACCAGCACCCAGCCACTGCAATCATCTACTAGACTCCTAGTTCAAACATACAAATCCAACTACTCAGTTGGGGACTCCCTGTTTGCCAACTCTGTTGGAAAAACATGGAACAGACTCCCAGATGACTTGACCTTAGAACCCTCACTAACTCAATTCAAAAACAAACTCAAGAAATACTTCAAAACTCATTGGTTATGTCCTTGCACTAACCCCGACTAGTGACCTCTCTGTTTCTTAGGTGCCTTACCTTCAATTACTTCTAACTTTTTTCTACCACTCCATTTCAGGAAGGGTCAATTGTATAACTGCTGCTCAATGTGTCTTAAACCTGAATGTAATGTTATGTATATATAACTTTGAAAATAATGTTATGTTTTGTAAAGTGTTTTATAATAAATTAGTACTATATGTGCTAAATGCTGGTTTTGCCTTTGACTGTAATCTGCTTGAAACTAGCATTTACTAAATGTTCAATTTGTATTATTGTCATGGAGCTTTTCGCCCCGGGCCTCCACTGAAAATGGACATATGTCCAGTCGGACTATCCCGGTCAACAAATGTAAAATAAATAAATAAATAAATAAATAAATACATTTGTCTGTTTGCTTGTTAAAAAGGGTAGAACAACTGCTACAAATGATCTGTTTTCAGGTGCAGCCTGGAAGCACACAATTTACCTTGCCCTTGAATGAGAAGAGTGTTCAGATCACAGAGTTCATGATACTGAAATATAAGCACTACAGGTAGACAGGGATAACTTAGTGGAAACAGTTAACCTCTGCTGCTCTCACCTGAGGCCCCAGGAAAATCATGAAGTACCCAACCCAGTGGAAACCAAGGTGTGTGTGTGTGTGTGTGTGTGTGTGTGTGTGTGTGTGTGTGCGTGCGTGTGCGTGTGTGTGTGTGTGTGTGTGTGTGTGTGTGTGTGTGTGTGTGTGTGTGTGTGTGTATGTGTGGGGTGAATACTGTTAATCACCACACTGTTTCACGTTAATGCCATTGTTCCAAGGTTCAGATTTAGAGAGGGTAATGTCTCTGTGAAAGTAGGATCCTTAATGTCCACGTTTTCATGGTACAAGACCACATAGCTGACAAATACATAGAGACATTTCAACTTATCTATTTATATATATCATATATCTGTCTGTCTATCTATATATGTGTGGCTTCTTCCTTTGTGTGACAGTTGACATTACACATTTGTGATTGCTAGCAGTCACTATCAGTGAACAACAGTTCACTACCTAAGGTAAAAACTCAAAATTTGATTTGGAATGAAAGCAGTAGTGCAAATGAGACTGGTGCTGGTGTACTTCAGTCAGAACTCTGGACAGTAATGAGTGCCAAAAAGACACCTGTTATGTAACTTTCTCTTTTTTTCCATTTTCTAAATAGGGTTGGAGTGTCATGTGAATTGTTGCCATCTTTCTTTATTCAATGCCACTCTCCTAGCTTTTTTAACACTTTTTTAACACTCATGCCTGACTGTCGCTGGTCTTCTCTCAAATAATCTTTCCACCTCTTTGCTGGACACCCTGTTTCCTCTTGTCTTCTTCTTGTATATCCTAAATCTTCTTTACCAGATCATTTTTTTCTGCACATGTGCCTGAACCACTGTAATCTGCTTTGTTTGACCTTTTCTGCATTTGCAGATACTTTGGCTTTTGCCCTTATATCCTCATTTCTTCATCTGTTTCACAGATTGCATCCACCCCACCCATCTCTGGTACTTTATCTCTATCACCTCTAGCTTCCTCAACTGCTCTGCCTTTACTGTCCACGTTCTATACCACACAGTAATACTGTTTGCACCTCTGATTTGTACAGCTTACATTTCAGCTTCCTTGACATTCTTCTGTCATGCACTACCCTGACACTCTGTACCAGTTGGCTGTAGCCCCTCTGATTTTAGCTTTGGTCTCCTCATTCAGATTTGCCTTCTCCTCAACTACTCCTCCCAGATTCTTGAAGCTGTTAACCTGTTCCACTATTTTACCTTATATCCCAATACATAGCCTCTTCTCATTTCCCCATTTGATGCTATTACAGCTGTCTTATCTGTACTCAGTTTCATCCCACATGTCTTTGGCTTTGCATTCCGTTCCTCTATCCTTTGCTGAAGTTCATGCTCAGAGTCTGCCTGTAATGCCACATCATCTACATACAGCAACTTTGTTGATCTATGCTCTCCAACCTGTTTGCTAATGTAGTGTAACATCACATCTAGCCTGGCTTCCTCCTGAACAGCAGTGGGCTCAGAAGTGAACCCTGATACAACCTCACTTCCACTGGGAAACCCTGTGTGAGACTGAACACTGTTTGCACTTGATTAATAAGGTCCTTGTACATAGTTTGCACTAATTCTATCAATATTTCTGGGACTTCAAACCACTAAAAGACTGCTCAAATCAGCTTTCATTGGACTTTGTCATATGCTTTATCCAAGGCTAGGAATGCCCGTTGGACTCATTCTTCATCTCTAGCTTCTTCTCCACTCCAACATTAGGTTGTCTGAATCAAAACTACTCATTTCTCATTTTACCTTTTACTACGCTGCATATGTGTTCATGAATCACCCACTCCAGAAATTTCATGCAGTGTGATAGGATAGGAGTTTGATACCTCTATACTGTCCACAGGTGTGAATGTCCCCTTTGTTCTTGAATACTGGCACTAGTATACTTATTCTCCAGTCATATAGGATATACCTTTCACTCTGTACTGCTGCAAGTACCTACAGGTGCCTTTTCTGCCCTATCTCACCCAAAATCTTTATCATATCTGCAGTGACCTCACCTGAGCCTGCTGCTTTCCCTGACTTCATTTTCCTTAGTGCTTGAATACTGGCACTAGTATGCTTATTCTCCAGTCATATAGGATATGCCATTCACTCTGTACTGCTATGAATACCTACAGGTGCCTTTTCTGCCCTATCTCACCCAAAATCTTTATCATATCTGCAGTGACCTCACCTGAACCTGCTGCTTTCCCTGACTTCATTTTCCTTAGTGCTGTTTTTACGTCTTCTATGGTGGGCTTCTCCTCTGTTTCCATCATAGGATGGCCTTCTGTGAAGTTTTCTTCATTCTGAAGCTGCTGGAAGTACTCCTTCCATCTGTCTTTAATGTCCAGTGGACTGGTGAGCAGACTGTGGCTAGCAACCCTTAGGAAGGGTGTCTGACTATTTTCTTTGCCTTTCTATCTTTGCCTTGCAATATGACAGAGTTTCTTTGTGCCATGTACTGCATCACTTTACAGAAGCTGGTAGAGTGCCTCTGATGTCTTGTTATTTGCTATTGCAACTCCCCTCTTAGCTACTTTGTTAGCTAGCCAGTATTCTTTCCTGGCCTGGTCCATTTTTTCTACCTCCCACCTTTTCCTGCATGCCTTCTTTGTTTTGATGAATTTCAGAACTTCTGTATTCCATCACCAGCTTTCCTTATGTGCCTTAATTCCTTACCTGGCTTGGTCACATATCTGTTCTGTATACCTTACCCATGCTGTGTTGAGGCTCTGCCATTCTTCTTCAACTCCATCTACTTCCTCTTACTCTTGAGGTGCTAGAGCCCTGAGTAATGCCTTGAACTGTTATGCTTTCTCTCTAGTCAACTTCCAGGACTTCAGCCTGGTCTCTGTTGACCATATTGCCTTCTCTGACCAATGCTTGCAGATGATTGTGGTAACCAGGTTTTTATGCTGTGGGCCAACAGTTTAACTATAGATGACTTTGCAATCCCTGATTCTACCTCACTAACCCTTTCTTACTAGGAGGAAGTCTATCTGAGTTGCATGTGGGCCACTCCTTTATGTGATCTTGTGACTGTCTCTTTTGCTGAACCATGTGTTGCGGCCTCTCCTTTTTTATTCTTATTGTCCCACCCATGTGGACCTAGGCAGTTCACATATCCTGTTCTGTCTGTCCCAATATGTGTATTCAGGTCACCCATTATCAAAACCAACACATGTTGTCCTTCTTTATCTAAAGGGTCCTGCAACTGGTGTCTGAATGCACTCATATGATAATGAATACTGCCCTATCATTCCATTGGAGTCTGATTACCATCAGTCTGTCACTAATTCTAATGACATCCTTCATTGTCTTCTGAAGCCTCTTCCTCACCACAATTCCTACACTACATTTAGTCTGGCCTCCTCCTGAGTAGTAGACTCTGGATACCAAGGCAAGTGGCTTTGCTATGTTGCCCTTCCATCTTATCTCCTGGATACATAGGATGTCTAGCCTCCTCCTTACCATCATGTAATTCACTTCTAAAGCTCCAGCCTGTCAGTTAAACTACACTGAATTGTAGCAATTCATAGTTCATGTATGGCAGGTTGATTGGTTTTACATCCAGCTGAGTTATCCTAGGCAATCCAAGATGGGCAACTGGACACCAGCCAACCGATAGCTTATTGACCAGGGCTGTTGGTCTTTATGGCAAGCACACAATGGCCAATAGGGGCAAGTACACTTTTTCCAATGTTAGCAGGGATCCCTTGTCTAAGTCAGAGTATGCCAGGTCCTCAACACACTTATCACCGGTAAATATCTATGCCCATTTTCCGCGACAAACGTCAACATGGCTGAATCACCTAGAGCCAGTTTTTACACCACAGAGTGGCTAGTCCTGCCAACATTTGAGTACCAGCACCAATAATGGAGAGTTTGATTCCAGCTTTTGATATTTTTAAGGTACTATTAATAATTACACAAATTTTTTGGGGTTGGAACCTGAAGTTTTGTTATTAGTAATAACGCATTTTTGGTTTACTATTGACATTTTGAATCAGCTTCAGTCGACCGTGTAAAATATCGACCCAAAATACTGAATAAGAAATTCTGAATAGGAAACCAAAGCAAAAATGAATACATTGACAACAGTAGTTTAATGTAATCGACATAGCAGGAGGTGATGTCACTCACCCCCTGCTACGCACATTAACGTACTGATGAACTCTACAGTCAACAGTAAATTAATTCTACTTTTTGCAGGGGGCTACATCCCCCTGCACCCCCATGTGGGGGCTGCACCTCCCTACACGCCCTGCGCATTTAATATACAAACTCCAAAATCGTACTACAGTGAGGAAATTGGCTAATTCCCTGTTCCTCACTGAAACTCAACCTCCTTTCACAGTGTCGGTACATCGCTAGTCAAAAGGTTGAGTGCACCATGTAACTCGATTAAACTTGGGTGACCTATGTTGGTTCGATTTCCTGCTCCTTGTACACCATGATTTCAAACATTGGAAGTTTGACCGACTGCCATTCAGGTAAGTCATAGTAAACCCACATTTTTTATATGCATGATGTAACCAATATGGCATTGAGTAAAGTATGAGGAAATAAAATCAGTAACATAATGAATGTGGAAATATGGATAATTAATCTAAAATATTTGAAATATGTCTGAACTAGTAATTATTTCCTTTCAAAAGGTGTAATTCTTACTTGTGTATGTTGTGTACAAAATGTGCTTGTATATTATTCTGTGTGGCTCTTCTTCAAGAAGTGTGATTATCATGTGGCAAACACTGTTAAAAGATTGCTTGAGTCAGGTTAATGCATTAGGTCCTAGGTTCAATGCTAGATATATTTTTTTAATTTTGTATCTTCTGCATTTGCACGATGCTTGGAAATGGACACTGTTGACTGTCAGCATTCACTATCAGTGACTGACAGGTCACTTCTAAAGGCAAAAACTGAAAAGTTTAATTTGGGATTGCATCAGTACCCTGAGTAAGAATGACGCATTTGAGGATTTCACAGTGGAATGTGTAAATGCACTGAGTATCAAACATGGCCAAGTCCACCATATTTTACACCTGATGTATAGTTTGAAGCAATTATACCCAATTTCTCTGCCAGTATGCTTTCCACCATGCAAATGCAGTTGGTAAGGTTGTCTGTCATTGTGCATAGGCTGATACACACAAGATCTCAACTGGGAACCAACTCCTTGCTATATTTCCAGATATCTTTCAGAAGACACATGGGAGTGCTCCATTTAGAGCCCAAATGTGGTGTCAAGAGCAGTCCAAAATCTTTGTGGCACTCCTCATAAAGCACAGTCATAGGCTTCTGCTGGAGGACTATACCGGGTTTCAGTACAAGGCTGAGACTTGGAATAGGTTGGCCAAGGCTGTTACCAGTATAACTAGCATCCCACTCACTGGTGAGCAATGTTGTCACATTTACAATGAAATGAAGAGGCACACGCAGGACCTCTGGAGCTGCTGGGAGGCAGAATTTGCAACTGTGAGCAACCTTGAGTTGTGCAATTGTAGTAACTCATCACCAGCTGATACAATACCATGGACTGGCAAGAAAATACACTTTCTCATTATGCTTTTTTTTCTGTTTTCTATTCTGTACTGCTGCTGAAGGGATATCTAGAAATGGGGGATGCATGAGGAATGAATAGCATACCTCACTGAGGCATGAGTTAAGTATGGATGTAAGTAAAATCATAATACATCTGAAATGTAGTTACTTTTAACACATTTCAGGGCATCAGTCCATATGAGCTTGAGACATACACAGCAGAATAGCATACCTAAACTTTATATGAAGCATGCATGCCTGCTCCAGTAGCTCCAGATTATTGCATTAGGTAATGTGTAAATCAACTTAGCTGTGTGTGAGTTCAGTTCCAAGTAGCAGCAAATAGCTTTCATTAAAGTAGAATATACTAAATCTATTTTCTGCAATCATAAAATTAAAATTAAGCTTTTCATATTTGTATGTGAATGTCTTAAATTGGAATGCATATATGCTATATTCACCTACAGTGGATATAAAAAGTTTACACACCCCTGTTAAAATGCCAGGTGTTTGTGATATAAAAAAATGAGACCACAATAAATCATTTCAAAACTTTTCCCACCTTAAATGTGCACAGTTATGCAACCAGCGTAGCGTATTTTTTTATTTTTTATATTTTTCCCCTAACATATTTGTTTGTTTTTCAATTGAATTGTACAGGTTATAAGTAACATTAAAGGTGGGAACAGTTTTGAAATGATTTATTGTAGTCTAATTTTTTTATATCACAAAAACCTGGCATTTTAACCGGGGTGTGTAAACTTTTTATATCCACTGTAACTGTTGGCCTAATGTCTGTAATGGCACTAAGATTTATACATTTTATGACACATTTATGACTTCACATTCATATCTGGATGTGCTAATGTATACCACATGAATGTGTCGATTTGGTTATAGCTTGAAATATTGAAATTACATGGAATTAATATGTTTTCTCTCATCCAACCCTGTTCTTTTTTTTAAACATTGCCACTGCAACACATATGATCATCAGTATGGAAAGTTAGACTAACCACTAGGAATTGGACCACCATACCTCCACAGGTGACTGTGGTGTCAGCACAACAGGTAGGACAGACACTCAGCACATCAGAGTCCTAACTTGTCAGCATTGCCTCCACAACGTCTGCCCTAACTGCTCTAGCTGCATCAGGCAGCTCTGTCCTGTGGGCTGGTGCAGGGGTACTTATTGAGATTATTACTATCGGCTGTGGTGATTTCATCACCTGTCAGGAACTGACAGGGCTGGAAGAGGACATCATGGAGAGCTGCCTTGGTGTCAGCATAGGCAGAATAGAGAAAGTCCTATATCAAACAGCAAAGTCGGTGTCCTATCCACCACTGATACTGGTATCTGTGACTGGAGAATGAGTGATGATTGTTCTGAGGTTGAGGACTAGATTCTCACTGTACTCACACTAGATGTGGATGTGCCTCTTATGTGCCCTACCTGTCCTCAGTTATGGTGTCTCCCAACCTTTTGTGTCTGTCACCATCTGCCTTGTAGGTCCTGTATAAATTAACATGCTCACTGACCTACCCCACCTACCTAACTCTCTTACTCCTGACCACTTTCCCTAGCATTCATATCTGTAAAAAAAATGCCGCATGCGTAGCTCTTCACTTCACCTGTATGCCTGCTTGACACTTGATTTGGTCCATCTGGCCATACAACATTCTACTGTTGTTGTCAACCAGCCCTGATGTGAGGACTAGCCAAGTTCATCAAATTCTTGTTACAAATATACATTTATTTTGTGAAGAAGTGGATCGATATAGTGTTTTCCCTCCACCATCGTGCACATTCTTTTTATCTTCTCCGTGTCTGATCCTCTTCTTGTCCCACATTTTCACTGCTGTCATATCAATCCGTTTTCACACATTTAGCCTGGTTTAAAAATAGAATCACACACAACACACATGGCCAGAGATAGCCCATAAAAACCTTCAATTTTTGCCCTCAACATTTGCCCAATGCTTGACATTGCACACCAATGCTGAGTGATAGTAAATGGCAATCCATGTCCTGTGGCAAAACTGAAGATTTTAACATTTGACTGCACTAGTATGGTTATCATCACATACCTGTTCTTAGCCCTGCTGTGCTATAGAAATATAGACTGATGCCACTATTGTGAGACAGTTACTCATTCATGTTAATTAGGCTGTTGGATACAATATACACCTTATGGGATGCTACAACTGCATTACTATGATGAAGCCTAATGCCTACATTCTCTTTCAGTCTCCCTTGCTATTTTCTGTCACTGTCCTTTCAAATGTGTGACTTGTACTACAGGAAGCATAAGTTCCTTAATGGGCTTTTCAAATAATGCTCAGAAAGACAGACTGATAGCACTGTGAGGAGGCAGTTATTATCATATATTCAACAGCAGATTTGAATGTACAGCATTTACGGGATGTACAGGATGTTTCCACTCTTTACAACTGTTACAGTTTGCTACACACAAAGTCCCTTGCTTCATAGTTTTCTATAGTCCCTTCAAATGTGTGTGTTTTGGCACGTGAAATTTGCCTTCTTTTGTGGTGTGATCAGCTAATAATCATGTCTGTAGACTGTTGATGCAGATTGGCAGGTGCTTGAATCCAGCAACAGGTCTAAAATTATGAACACTATCACTTCCCTTTACATTTTGCCTTATGAACTCATGAATACATTTTCAATTCCAGCAGCACTAACATACTTGGTCCCTTATGTGGTTTACAATCAACTCAAATCTGCTCATACCTTCACTGCAATGAGTGCAGGACGTTTCGTCAAATCAGGATTAATGGGGTAACAATTATACTATATCAGGCATATTTTTAACTATTGCTGCTATATACACAAAATTTGATGGGGTTAATTATTTTGCATTGCCATGCATTTTCTAAAGTCTTTGAAGTACGACACATAGATGTTTGTTATCATGTAGTGACTGTTGGACTCAGTGATATCTTACAAACAAATACAAGTGCATAAGGAACCCTTAAATCCATGGACCAGATATGAGGACAGCCTAAGTATGCACCTATATTATTCATATAATGAGTACATTACTGCAATTATCATGACACAGAAGACTTTACCATGATACACATCTGCTCTGAAATGGAGTAGAATTGGAATTGTTTATATGCCTGTACTCCTTATTTTTGCAAAGCTTGGCATGGAGCACCATAGACCACTGTCAATTCCCATTTTAAGTTCAAGGAATCAATAAACTCATTATGCATGCACTAATACTTTGCCATCAATCACACAAATGAGGTTGTTGTGCATTTCATGAAACAATTTTGTCCAAATAAAAAAAAATAATGTCAGTGGCTTATATTATTTTTGCATGTTTTAATGGCTTCCTTTACTCAAGATATGACAAGTTTATGATGATGCTGCCTAAACACTACATTATGCAAATTATATTTGGACTCCAACACATTACACTTGCAAATTATGTACAATGGTGTGGGTCTTTTGGACACATACTTGATGAGTGGTATTAAGAGATGCTTTCACAAGTTCAGCCTGTATATTTTTATTTACATTGCACACTGTATAAGTATAAGGAAATATTGACAATGACACACAAAATGATGATTTGCATACAACCATCCTGAGCTGAGCCGTCTGGTATGTCTGATTGTTAATATACTGTTTCACAACTGCAATTATCTTCCATCATTATCATGGTCAATACACTGCTCTGTGAAACAGTTAAATCTCACTCACACAAATATAATATCCATAAATAAAAGGATATATAACTGAGCAGTATGCAATTACTTGTGATCAACACATTGCTGTTTTTTTCTGCTTGTCAAGACACATTCCTTTTCACCCAAACCTGTGATGAACACTATCTTTACTGCAATACACTAATATGGTTCATTGTTACAAATGTGTAGTATCTCACACTTAAAGTTATACTTCTCCTGTGACGTTTGCAGTTGATGCAGTGTACTCTAGACTGCGTACTTAGGTAGCTGTTTGAATACAACAGTGACTAGCATGACTGTGTGTGTGTGTGTGTGTGTGTGTGTGTGTGTGTGTGTGTGTGTGTGTGTGTGTGTGTGTGCATGCATCTGTCTATAATGGCTTCACTAGAAAAAGGTGAACCAGTGATGAAGTGGAGAAGTACAAAACAGCAGCTTCAAACAAGAAAAAGTAGTACTCCACACCATCAAAAAGCTTTAATAAAATGACAAAGTTTTCAGATATAAACTATCCTTCTTCAGCGTCTTGTTCAGTAAGACACTGAAGAAGGATAGTTTATATCCAAATGCTTTGTCATTTTATTAAAGCTTTTTGAAGTGTGGAGTACTCCTTTTTTTGCTGTAATGGCTTCACCACAGATCCAATGATTACACTTCCACTCAGTAGAAACATTTACATTCCTTACAGACTTTGCCAAGGTAACTCTAGCTACCAATTACCTCTTACCCTCTGTCCCATATGGACTCCCTATCATAACCAACCTGCAAGCCTCACTTAGTTCTAAGCTTGAACAGTGCTATAACAAAGTTGCCAGATTTGCTTCCAACAAACCTTACTGGATGCACCACAGTATAGCACTAAACCACTTAACTGGCTCAAGCTTCCTTAACATTTATCTTATACTCAGCTCGGCTTAACCCATGTAATCATCCATACCCCATCTGACTGCCCAGCAATTAGGCCCCACCTCTTGTACTATCTTCCAAATCATCCCCTTCAGTCAAATAATAAACAACTGATTACTATCTACAAAATATAAAGAGCTGCTGGGGTCTGTATGTGTTCCAATAGTGTGCTAGAACCTGGAATAAAATTCCTGTATCAGTCAGGTATATCACACACCTGCATATTTTCAAATCATTACTAAAAAACTTCTTCTCTGCTTCTTGGCTTTGTCCCTGCTCATCATCTGGGACATAACTCTCTAACACCCTTCATCACCTTTCTTATACCTCCTTTTAAAGCACTAAATCATTTAACCTGCGTATCCCCATCTAATACCTCATTTTATTGTACTTCTTAAACTACTATACCTACTTGTAATTAGCACAAACAAATTATTATTCTATCACTACTTCTCTGTTAACACTCATACTTGCTTATCTCCTCTAATACCTCACCCTATGTTATTTCTTACATTACTCCTACCTGTTTTATACACCACTCTTCTATCTGTCAAGTCTCAGTGCAAGTCTTGAAAATTTAATGTTAGTGAATATCAGTACACATTTTATTATGCTGATTATTATGCTATGTCGTCACTGAAACTGCATTATAAAATTCATTGTAAATATTTATTGCATTAAATATGATACCTTGGAGCTTTTCTTCTCTGGGCCTTCACTCAAAAAGGGCTCCTGTGCCCAGTCAGACTTTCCAAATAAGCAAATGTCAATAAATAATTAAATAACTTTTCTTCCCCTTTTAGTCTAAACATCATCTCTCAACACACTAAATGAGGATATTCTTGTGCTCTGTTTCACTCTTAAAACAAGCCTTCTCCTGTGCACTTGTGGGTTAATACTGTGTACTCTAGATAGATAGGTAGGTGTTTCAAATCCAGCTGTGAGGGACTAAAATATGTGTCTAGTGTTGGGTAAATATGGCTTTATCCACACATCTGATCTGTACACTTCCAATCAGGAGAAACATTTACACTGGGAAAGGGCTACCCCATCAGTTTCTTCCAATTTTAACACCAGCAATTGTTCTGCAACACACTGCTGATGTCATTTTTTCAGATGTGTACTATTTCACTTTTGAGATCAAATGTCTGCTGTGGTGGTTGGATATAATACTATGTACTGTAGATTGTGTAACTAGATAGGTAGGTTTTTGGAATCCAGCAGTAGGGAACTAGTGTGTGTGTGTGTGTATGTGTGTGTGTGTGTGCGTGTGTGTGTCTGTGTGTGTGTGTGTGTGTGTGTGTGTGTGTCTGTGTGTGTGTGTGTGTGTGTGTGTGTGTGTGTGTGTGTGTGTGTGTGCGTGTGTGTGTGTGTGGGTGTGTGTCTGTGTGTGTGTTTGTGTGTGTGTGTGCGTGTGCACGCACGCGTGCGTGTGTGTGTGTGTGTGTGTGTGTGTGCACGCCCGTGTGTGTGTGTGTCTGTGTGTGTGTGTGAGTGTTTGTGTCTAGTGTCAGGTACAAATGGCTTTACCTACATATCATATTTGTACAGTTTACTCAGGAGCAGCATTCACACTGGGAGAGGGCTCCCTATTGATTTCTTCCTCTTTTAGCCCAGAAATCTTTTCTGCAACACAATGAAGAAGTCATCCTTTCAAATGTGCACTCTCTCACAGTTGTAGTCAGACTTCTCCTGTGGTGGTTGCAGTTGATACTACTCTAGATTGTGTAACTAGATAGGCAGGTGATTTAAATCCAGAAGTGACTTACTACACTGAGTGTGTATTTCTAGTTCTTGTTAGGAATAGTTTCAACCACACAACTGATGTTTACCTTTACAGTGGGAGACAGATATCCAACCACTTCCAGTCTCTTGTAGCACACAGACTTCCTGTAGTTAACCTTTAAAACATGTTCTACCTCACATTTGTAATGAGACTTCTCATGTGGTCTTTGTGATTCACATACTGTCCTCTCAGCTTATGACATCAGGTAGGCAGTTTGAATCCAGACATTAATCCATAAACTCAGTTGTATCAGTGTGTATGTGAATCTATATGTAGGTAGGAATACAATCGCCCACAGATCTGATATGTAGCTGTATAGCCAGAGAGTGGTTGTCTATTACGTTCTGTTCATTTAGCTCAAACAACTGCTTTGCACCACAATCGTGATGCCATGTTTTCAAATATGTTCTGTTTCTCAGTTGTGATAAGATTTTGTCTGTGGCACACGCAAACAGTACACATTTATGTAAATTGTGGGCTTACATATGCATCTGCCCAAATCCAGCAAAGGGCACAGTGTGAGTGTAATGACATGAAGCAGTGACATATACATTGCATCAAAATCTTTCTACCCCTTTTATGTCTAACAAAGGCCTTTGAACACATTGATGATCTCAAGCCTTTCAGATAGGTGTTCTGTGATCCTTGTGATGAGACTTCTCCCATGGTCCATATAGTTAAAATTGACTTCTATAGCATATGAACTTAGACATATGGCTATATATATATATATATATATATATATATATATATATATATGTGTGTGTGTGTGTGTCTGCAAAAAAATACTGATGGACAGGCGTGGCTTACCCAACAGACAGTGGTATAGCTAACGTACACTTGTGTGACTAGTAACACGGCTAAATCACTTTCATCCCTCAGAATAATTTTTATTGGATACATGGATTTTATTGGATTACTTATAATTGCCCCAGGGGCAGATAGCCTAGTATGAACCTATGAACCTATAAACCTTAAAAAGGGCACAGTATACTCAAATCAAGGGGTGGCGTAAGCCATACAGAATCGGGCTAGGCTTATAATTGCCCCAGGGCAGATAGCCTAGTATGAACCTATGAACCTATGAACCATGAACCTATGGCTGTCAAAAGCCTTTCTTAGTTCACACTGTGAAACATGTTCCTTCTGACACCTGTACATTAGAATCTCCAGTGATAGTCACACTTAATGCACACCTCTATAGAGTGTGGAATATGATAGGCAGGGGTTTGAATGTGGACAGACAGGAGTGGCTTAGCCAAAGAATGATGATATGGCATAGGTGTCATACTCCATATTAGGAGACACATAACCATTCCAAAAGGATGCTAATGCAATCTCTTTAAGTGTTTTCTTCATGAGACAGCAGATATGCTTCTTTTTGTGGTGTCGCTGGTTAATACACTTCTCTCTGAGGTCTGACTTCACGCAAGAGTTTGAGTCTGGTAAGATGTAACTGCTGAATATGTCAACAATGCTTACAAACAATATTTAGCCCCCCCCCCCCCCGTGTTGATCTATATTCCATGTCTTAATGCAACCATTTACATATACCTTTTTTATTTTGTTCACAGTATAGGGCTTTGAAAGCAGTAATGGCTTATTATCAATTCTTGTTGTGTGCCATGCTGCAAATTTGTTACAAAGTGTGATTAGACATATGTTATGATACTTTCTTGTGCTTTTATGTTGGGTAGTTAATGCTACTGTAGTCTTTGCTGTACGGTTATAATGATATAATGCATGCCATTCAGTACAAACCACATTGAGTAATCAGTGTTATGAGACTGTTCTAGTCATTTGTTCTTCTTTGTCAAAAAGTAATAGAATTAGCTTCTGGAAGGTTGGCTTTGCCATTGTCTGCACAATGGAGTTATTGACCTATGTGCAGAGGATAACAATATTTATTATAGGCCACTATACAGTTGGTGCATGTGAAATGTAAATTTTCGACAGCTCACTGGCTAATGCACATTAATGTTTTACCTGGTTGTGATTTATGTTAATGTACTGTCCTGCAGGTATTACTAATGTGTTTAACATGGTTCAGCTCAGGGCTAAAAGTGATGTACAGCATGATGGTGTACTATACTCATGGGTGTACTTAGCTATAACTTTACATTAACATTGTTCACCTCAGGGCTAAAAGTGATGTACAGCATGATGGTGTACTATACTCACGGGTGTACTTAGCTATAACTTTACATTAACATGGTTCACCTCAGGGCTAAAAGTGATGTACAGCATGATGGTGTACTATACTCATGGGTGTACTTAGCTATAACTTTACATTAACATGGTTCAGCTCAGGGCTAAAAGTGATGTACAGCATGATGGTGTACTATACTCACGGGTGTACTTAGCTATAACTTTGCATTTTAATGTGTATAGTTTGGCAGTTGTAGCAGGAAGGACACATGCAGTATGGCTGATTGCACTCACACAAATGCATAATACTCAAATAATTATAACATAATTAGTGATACATTTCTCCTGTAGCTGGTGTCATTATACAATATTGCTGGCAATGTAATTTTGCTTGGGCACGGATATGGTTTACATATCTGTTTGCTGTATATCTACTACACATACAGACATCATATGCATAATTATATACTGATACTCCTACATTCCCAAACCAGTTGCCTAGGGAGTGACTACACATGAATTTTGCCATTGATTTATCTGCATGTTACTATATGTCACCTAACCATGCCCCTCATTTTGTAACTATGTACATCTCACAGCTGCAATATTTACACAACTGTAAGTATAGGTTCATAGGTTCATAGGTTCATAGGCTGGTACTAGGCTATCAGCCCTAGGGCCTATACAAGCCTAGCCATAACAATTCCCTGGCTATTTCTTCCCACACTATTTACTTCCCTGGACCCCTGTCTAGCAGGACGACTGACATGATCCCCGGGGTGAATTTCCCTTCTCCATGGACACTCTTCTGATGATGTGCTGGTCAAAGTGACAGTTCTGTATGTGTGTCAGGTCCTTCTGAACTGCACTACATATGTACACAGCATATATGAACAGTCATACTTCCTACCATTTACAAAATGCAGGTTACTGCCACAAATGTCTGTTTCCTGAATTAATACTGTTACTGGAATGATATCAAAGGTGTGGGTGATGTTTCTCAGTATTTCCACGTTGTTACAGGTGTGTACATTGCCATTACATCTTCATTATTGTTTCATTCATACACAGAAGGCAATGAAAGGGTTACAATTCTTTAACCTGTACGCATACTCTAATGTCAATCATGCATATGTAAATTATTTCCTTTGATTTCTCTCACAGTATATATATATATATATATATATATATATATATATGACAATGGCAGTGTAGTTCCATAAATCTGCATCAAGGGTGTAGCTTGCATACTCAATGCACTATGAGTAAAATGTTTTTCTGATCATATCTCAAAAAATGTACTGTGGAAACAATTGTTTTATCACCATCTAAACTATTGTATAATTTATATTCCTATACAAAACATACTTTCCTAACATTAATTTAACTTTAAAATAGCCTTTCATGGTTACAAGTGGCACCAACTGAAAATACAAGTCCCTTTCTGAAGTGCATAGGGCAGTAGTTTGAGAGCTGAGTACATTTTTTAAATAATAGGTGGGGGTGTGGGCAAGAGCATAAGATTGAGTACAAATGATAAAATTCTGGATGAACACCTGATGTGTACTACCTGCACTATATGCAATATCCCCTAATGTATCTGCTTTCCTTGCCAACTGTTAGCTCACCTCCCTGCTTTAACATTTGTTGCACTGTAGCTGTGTTCCTCTCACCTAATTTGTCAACATTTTCTTTTTATTATGTAGATATGTCCCTGATTGGACAGAATTACTTTAATAGTTACCAGTAAGTATTATTAGTGGTGCTTGTACTCTAATCTATTTATATATAATTGCACATTCATCGTTAAGCTCCAATTGTCTCTTAATTATGGAATTCAATTTGCCCTTGCCTTGTATGGTGCTGTCCTCACATGCTCGATTACTGAGGTTGACATTGTTTATAACCTGTTGTTTATACTGTGTGCTTGAGCTTATCTGCTTCTCGACGTGACCGCTAACAGGTGTTCTGACTATGAACAGGTGCTGCTCGGCATGTAGGCTTGTTTAGCGGCTCATATATTCAACCAGCACTGCTACTTGTTGAGCTAAGATGAGCGAATGTGTAGGTTTAGCGTGACTTGTATACTCTTGTTAGTGAATCCCCGGTAGTGTCTAGGAAACATTCTGCAAATATGATGTTATGGCAGTTAATTAGAATTTTGCAGTGGGGTGATCTGTCAAAGATTTCCACACTGACAAAACAGGTAAGAAGCATTGTATATTTACAACAGAGTCCACCAAAATTCAAAATACACATCTTTGCTCACGCTGATCTTAAATGAAATGAAGATTCACATTTTTGTAGGCCAAGTTCACACATTTTACAGAAATTTACACAAGGAGAAGTTAAATAATTTCATTTTTCTCTTCTAATTTCGTAATGAAGTCTCTTTCTTGCAATATCTCAAATGAGATCTGATGGTTTATTCATTGACTCGTGTGCTCTGTACAAATAGTCTAGTATTTTATAATGATATTTGCTCTGTCTGTCATTTGTAAACAACAGTGTGCTACTTATAATACAATATCATTTTAATGAGTTTGTGTAATGTCAATTATCTTTTCAGGTGGTAAATAAACATATTAAGCTTAATTCATGAGCAGCTTTATGTGGAATTCCCACTAATGAAACATCACAATTTAGAAAAAGGCAACTGTGTTGGGTATCTGCTATTTCTTTTCTGCAACCCATTCAGTCTTTACTTTATTAATATTTTATTATCCTTCATGTAGCCATTAGCCTTTTGTGGAGTGCTGAAGCTGTCATTTGACACACACACACACACACACACACACACACACACACACACACACACACACACACACACACACACACACACACAGATATATACAATGTATATGAATCATAGCTTTCAGACCTTCAATGACGTATTTTATTACATTACTGTCCAGTTACTTTGAAGCATCTAGACTTTAAATTAAGGCATGCTTTTTCATCTTACAACTGGTTTTAAATGGATTACTTCCTTCTTTCTTGTTTGTTCATAAAATAAGCTCGAGAAAGGCTTGCATTTTCTAACATAATTTAATAAAATTCTTTGCTTTTGAAAATCCCACCGGGAAATGCACACAGTGGATGATGTCAGCTTCAGAGATGAGTGACTAAGCCTTGCAGGTGTTAATTGGGCAAAGGGAAATTCTTTTCATAGTAACATGGTCTTACTATACTTATAGCTAATAGCTATTACAGACTGTGCAAGCTTGGTGTTTGGAGCTGATGAAAAAGTGGTGGCTGTAACTATTTTTAAGCAGAGCGTTTTTATCTTCTAGTAAGCTAATGCCTTCAGAAAAAGTCTGTGACATAGACCTAATTCATTTTATTACTGCTTCTTACCACAGGCTGCTGTTAAATTAAATGGTAAAGCAGTGGGCATGGGACACATTCAGGTTCTTCTGCTGTACACTGGCTAACCCTGTCTGTGATCCTTAATAAGTAATAAACATATCGACAAATGTTTGCTTCTGTACTTATACAAGGGAGCTAGAAGGGCTCTCGTGAGGCATAAATGTCTCCCATCAAGATTCAGCAGCATCACAATATGGCATTAAAAAACAAATTTAAGTGAATTCAAAGTAGCAATGAGTTACATGCATTTCATTACAGCACATTTCATCTTCCTTCCATACTGTTTCTACCCCATTTCATTGCATTGTTCTTTTTCTAAAAATAGTAAAAATTTCATAATGAAAAGAAGCAGAAAAAACAGATTCACTTTAACTGATCTGGTTGGAAGGACAAAAAAATTGCACTGTCATGCTGTGATATGGAACCTGGTTGGACTAGTTGGGTTTCCATAGAAGGAAAATAAGGATGTCATTTTACACCGAATGATGTTATCCTTTGGGGACCGAATTAACACTGGAGATTTCTGTGTTATTTCAACCACTGCCTGCAAAGGTGGACTGTGCTATATAGGAGTACAGTGAAAACTAAGAATGAGAGAAACAAATAAATTAAGCAGACATGGAAGCAGTTAAGGGTTATTAGGCAAGTCATTTAATTCTGGGATGATAGAATACGTACTTAACAATTGCATTGTTCTGTTCTATATTTCATAATAGCTTAGAGAGGTAAAGAAACATAGTGGAGTAATGGTATGCGTCTTCAAAGACACAAGGTCCAGGGTTTAATTCTGACCTCTAATTACTGTCAGTATGGATTGCATGTTCTCTCTGTGTGTTTGTGTGGAGTTGGGTTCCTTCCACTTCCTAAAAAATTTCTGGGTGTTTCTGCTTCAGTGTTGGGAGTTACTGGCTTCAAACACATCACTTACAGTTGAACATGAGAAGTCTGTCAACAGAATGCACCCAACAATGAAGTCATGGGTAACAGCTCTGACTCCAGCAGTTGAGTGAATGTTGGATGGGAAGCCAATTAACCTGCCAAAAATAAACTGAGGATTGTTACACCAAATGCAAATTCACTGTTGAGATGCAACTTGGAAGTGATTGGCAGGACAGTAAGGAGGAGTCTGTATAATCTACGTATGTGGAAGGGCAGCAAAGTGTTTTAGCCTGGAAACTTTCTACTCAGGGTGAAGACAGACTAGAAATGATGTGAGAATTGTAGAAAGAAGGAGTCTTCTGAAGATGGTGAGGGCTGTCAGAATCAATGTCATACTTATTGCAACTAGACTCGAGTGTAAAGATAAAGCAGTTTCATGAGCTCATTTTATGCTCTACAACAAGGCTGCAATAGTCAGGAGAAGATGGCATCCAGGCAGTTATTGCAAAATCTCATTGATTAACCAGATTAAAAGTTGGTCTTGATAATTAGGGGCTTAAATGCTCTTGTCAGAACAGAGAGAACAGTATATGAGGAATGCCTTAGTTTATATAATTGTTGCAATAGGAACAGTGAAGGAAAGACAATTCTAGAGTTTTCTCTGACATACGGTTTAATGCTGGCCAAAATATGGTTCACCAATGAGGCAGTCACAAAATCATATACAATAGCGGTCAGCGTGCAACTTAGGTAGATTTCCTCCTAGTCAGGAAGGAATATTGGGCTCATGTCAGAGACTGCAAAGCCATACTAAGTGAAATTGTAAAATGGTTGGCTGACTGTATGAACTTGTATTATTCACAGTCAGCTGTAGGCAGTTGTCATTCAGTGCTCTAAGCTCAATAGAGATGAGGCTGAAGAACTAGAAGCTGACTAGTACAAACTGCAGGAGTTCAAAACCCTAGTATCTCAGGAAGAACAGGAAGCAGAGCGAGCTGAAGAGGAATGGCAACATCTCCAAACAGTATGTGTGAAGATGATAGAACAAATTTACCATACATTGTTCTGCTCCATTTGGCAGGTGAACATTATTTTGGGACAGGAACACTATTAAATGCTTTAAGGTGGTAGTAAGAGCTTTTTCTGTATGAACCTGTCATCATTTGTCTAGAATTATTCTCATGTTCCTACGTTCAGCTTTCAATTGCATTTTCATCAATATGTAGGTGATCCAGCTGTTCATTTTCCATTGTAATTAAGGCCTTTCCCATTTTCTTGTCTTTTATTCTGGTTCATAGGTAATACTAGGCTAATTGCCCTCGTAGGCCATTTTAAGCCGAGCCAGTTATCCCATCTGAGAATCAAACTCTGCACCTTGTACCTGTAAGGCAATCACCTTAACCATTTTGACAACACCCCAGCTGGTCATGAGCTTTATATTCTTTTGTGTTTTTACACTTTCTGTCACTACCTATTTCTTGTTCAATTCTGAGTTGATTTCCATATCTGTACCCTTCAGAAATGTTCCAGTTGTTGGATATGCTTGGCTAGGTACATATCAAAGGGGACACTGTACTCAATGATACATCTGATGAATGCTGAGTACAGTAGAACAATTACTTCCTTGGACTTAGATGCCATACATTTGTTTATAAGTTGTGCAACATAGAAGGATTTCCTCACTATTATAGACACATGATGGTCAAAGGCTAGATTGCTATCTATGCGTGTCCCTAAGTCCCTGACTACTGGGTCATCTCTAAGGGGTGTGTTCTCTGACACCAGTTGTTTGTCTGTGTCAGCTGCTCCTGGAGAACATTTGTGTCAGTGTGCGATTCAATGACAGCTCCTAATTTGCAAATATCTGCACATTTAGTCAGCCAGAGACCACTGACATTGGCCTTGACGTCAGAGAAGTAAATGCCAAAAAGGAGTGGTCCAAGGACTGATCCCTGAGGGACTCCACTTGTGACTGGCCTCTTTGTAGAGATGGACTCCCTAATTCTAACTTCCTGGGTCCTGTCTGTAAGCCAGTTGGCTATCCACTGGGTGACATATGAGTTTGTACCTAGCCTCTTGAGTTTGTCAACAATGCCTGAGTGGGGTATTGTGTCAAATGCCTTGGCCAGGTCAAGGTAGGTAGTGTGCACCATTTTGGCCTCATTCATTGCTTTGGTAATCTTCTCAAAGAACTCCACCAGGTTGAGTAGGCTTGATCTGCCCTTGACAAAACCAGACTGGGTTGGTTCCAGTGTCTGGAGGTTTTCTGTATCACTATTGATCATTTTCATAATAATTCTTTCCATGGCTTTACATATAAGACTAGTGAGGCCTATGGGTCTGTAGTTTCCACGGTCTGTAGATGGCCCACCTTTGTGCAGAGGGATGAATATTGCTGTTCTCCATTCATGCATCATGAAGCCTGTTTGGAGATTAAAGTTAAATAGCAATTCCAGAGACCCTGATATGTCATGTTTCATGCTATTTAGAAGGCATCCTGGAATATTGTCTGGGCCAATTGATGCAGTGTTCTTGGCCTTAGAGAGAGAGCATTAGGGACCTGTTCCCTAGTGATAGCAGGATGAGCTGCATTTGATGGTATTTTCCTGACAGAAAGTTGAGGGAGAGAGAGAGGGGTAAAGTTGGAGCTGAATTTGTTGGCCAGTGGGTATGCTATATCTTCTGGCTCAGTATAGGTGGCTTCATTTACAATGAGCTCTGCACACAACTGTGTATGGCCTTTGAGGTTGCGAACATAGCTAAAGAATGCCTTGTGGTTGTCCTTGGCCTGGGAGGCCAAATTCACCTCACATTTGCCTTTGGTAGACTTTATTTGTCCTCTGAGATGTTTGTTTAGTTTGATGAGAGTGCTTTTATCCTGGTGGGTGCTGCAACTCCTAATTTTTGCCATGGTTTTCTTCCTTCTGTTGTACAGCCTATTGATTTTATGATTCCATCAGGGTGGCTTGTTTTTTGAGTTAGTTCTGTACTTTTTCCTGGTAGGTACAGCTGCCTCTATGCAGCTATTAACATGCTTGTGTAGGGTTTCTGTGAACAGTTCTGCATAGGCAGCAGTGTTTCTAGGGTTTATGGGGACTTAAAAATTTTCCAGGGTATCACTTAATAGCAAGAGGTTAGCCTTAGAGTAGTTCCTGAATATTCCAGGTTTAGCTGCGGGGGGGTCCAGGTTTTATTTTTACTTCGAAGGAGACCATTTTGTGGTCTGACTTTACCAGGGAAGACATTATAGTAGGTTGTGTGAATCACTCTCCCATATTAACGAGGACCAGATCCAGTATGTCTGTGCCACTGGACGGTGTATTGACTCTCTGGTTCAGGGAGTTTGTGTATATAAAATCCAGGATTATCTGTGCCTGTACGTTTGGTGTCATATAGGAGTCCCAGTTACTAGTGAGGTAATTTAAAGTCACCCATGAATATGGTATTGAGTTGCATGGCTAGTGTTTCTAATAAGTTTAAATACATGGTATGGGTTTCCTGGGTCATAGAGGGGGACCTATAGCTGGAAAAGAAGTGATAATGGATTTTGCCTATAGTGATTTGAACATGGAGCAGCTCAAGTGCATTGTCTTGTTTGACTAGTCTTCAGGTATATTTATTTTTGATGTAAATAGAGACACCTCCACCTTTACTCCCTGCCTGTGAAGTAGCTGGTCTAAATGTGTGGAAGGCATTATAACCTTGCACTGTTAGTGTGCTCTCCTCGGCTTTAAATCATGTCTCATCAGCTGTACACATATCAGCATTCTCCAGGCTGAAGAGAGCTTCTAGGGAGAGGAGTTTTTTTGTTTAGATTCCTAGCATTGAGCAGTAATGCCTTTAGATTTTCTTGGTTTTGATTTGCTATGTTGGAAGTACTTTCAGTTTGTCATTGCCTAAAAAAGGCACTATAGGGGGAAGACAATGATTTAGCTAATATTCAAAAGCCAAGATGGGAGAGGTGCAGACCATCCGTGGCAAAACAGTGTGGTCTCTTGACCATCTCCTTCCAAGCTGACAAATATTGCACTCCCTTAAAATGACACCAGAAACTAAGTCAATGATCTTTTGTTCGTATTGTGGCATCCTTGAGATGATAAAATGCTCCTCAGTGCTAGGCTTGCACCAGCCTGAAACACATATTCCAAGAGCTCTATGATGTCTCTCTTCATATAGTCTAGGGCGGTACGTCTCAGGTCATTTACTTCCACATGGACTATGACTGAGTCATACTGTTACTTGTGGTCCAGTGACCTGAGTGCATGCGTAATGTGGCAGATCCTAGCCTCTGATAAGCAACTGACTGTGACTTTCTCCTTACTCAGCCTGGTGACAGGGACATCAGTGTGCCTCACGATGGAGTCTCCAGTGACCAGAATGTTGGATTGTGTAGTGGCTTGTCCTATGGGCTTAGAGGTAGAGGCTCCATGAGATGTGGAGCTATGTGTTGATGTGGATGTTATTTTGAAAGAGTGCATTTGGGGCTGCTGAGGGTATTTGTTATGTGCACTTCATCTAGGAGGTCTTTGTAGTTTAGGAAGGATGCATTTAAGTGCCTCAGCATATGTAGGTCTTTATGTTTGCTTTGAATTGTGTGTGATGGGTGCAATTTGGGTACTACTGACAACCTTATTGACATTAGGAGTACTTTTATCCACCAAGCTGGTAACGAAGAGAGGGAGAAAGTTCATATCCAGGGCAACAGACCCTTTTTTATCGATTAGATACCTGGAGTGAGAATATAAAGCAATGTCAGGAGTATTTGGCTTGCAACTCTGGGGACATTGCTCGTCACTGCAAACTAGTTGTCCTGTGTGCAACTAGGTAGTGGAGGAATTTCAGTTGTGCTTTTACAGGAAAAATGTCACTCAAGGCATCTGAAACTGTACAGGGCATGGCTAAACTCTTGAGGGAAAACTAATATGTAGACCCTGAGCATTTAAGGATTAAGTATTTAGGCAGATATTCTGAAGTTAGAAATAAATCAAGCAGTTCTTACTGAAAACAAAGAATTAGTTTGCCAAGAATGATGAAAAGAGGGAAGTTGCATGAATGGCTACTGCTTGGCTACTACTAGTGCTGGTCTCACCACAGCTTCACTCTGCTGGGATACAATGCTCCTTTGCTTCTTTCACCAGAAGCAAATCATTAGCACCAATCCCAAGATGAGAAGAGGTCACAGCCTTTTTGGTGATCCGCAGTATTGTCCCAGATGATGCAAGGGTCTGTAGGCTAGTTGTAACCTCTTCCTGGTAGATGCCTTGAATAGCAACCAGATCAATCAGGAACATTAAGCACAGACACTCATTGTCCAATCAGAAACAGTCAGGAATCAATGCACTCTGCTCCTTCTCTCACCAGGAGCAGAATATAAGCACAGATTCCAAGCTGTCACCTATGAAGCAGTTATTAGACCTTCTCGTGATCAGCAGCCTCCAGGAAATAATGTCCCTGTGTGCCTTCTTTCACTAGGAAAAAACAGAAGCACAAATCCCAAGATGACTACTGAGATGCAGAATGTGGGCTCTCCAATAACTGGTGGTCTTGCAATAGATGTTTAAAGGTAAGATGAAAAAATGGGTTAATATTATAAACACTGCAGTGTGCACTAAGCAGTTAGATATGAAAATGGGGTAACTAAAGTTTCAGCTGTCTAAGTGGAGAGCCACTAATTTTAAAAGAGCAAGATAGACTGAAAGGGGGTGGGCACTTTTTTTCCTGCTCTATGGAACAGAGTGGGATGGCCAATAAATGTAAATAGTTGAAGGGGAGTGATTTCACAAAATGATAACTTTATGCTTACTCACAAGAGCCACTGAAAGGGGAGAGGGAATGAGATATTTGGTCAAATTAACATAAGGGGTAGGCAATTAGAAAGACAGTTGTGTTTAAAAACACAACAGCAACAGGGTGGGAAAACTTCTATGTGACTTGCATAGAAGTCACACAGCTGTGGTCTCTTTCGAAGTTTTAATATGCAATTCAAAGCAGAATAAAAGTAAAACAGTGTAAAGAAAACAAATCACAGTGATTTTTAGATAGCATTTGATCAGGCATGAAATAGTTTTTTTATTTTTCTAGCTAACTGATCCAATATTTTTGGGGCCAGTTGATAACACAAAAGTTACAGGTCAGAAGAAAGAGGGCAAGTTGATTTGTGATTTGAACTTTTTTCTTGACCATCAAGGTGGTTTTCAATATTAGCGAGTCTTTCGAAATTATCAGTATAAAATATTGTTCCCATTTGTTTGGTGTTGTATTGTTAACCCCTTCATCTATTTCTAATATTTGTATACTTCTTGTTCTATTTTTTCTATCACATTCTTCCTCCTAGTTGATATTTTCTTTGTGCTTTTATTTTTCTGGCATAAATACTGCTGTTTGCATATTCATGAAATGCTAAATGCCATTTTAATATTATTTGAAAAGGTTTTAAACAAATTGCATCTGCATTTCATGTCTGTAAAATGAGTGGCATGATTTTAAATCATCTACAAATATGTGAAATGTCATGAGACAGAATTTTTATCTTGAGGTTATGCTATATTGATAGCCTTTACTATTAAACTAAGTGGCCTAAAGGAAGGCAAAATAGCAATGGTGATGAAGAGTCACCATAGAATATCTCTTACTGGATTTTTACTCCTGGGATAGTAATTTGTCCTTTTCTGCAACTCATTTGTAAAGTGGAATGGCATTTCTCCATCCCAGTTGCAATGTAAGTTATCAGTTGATAGTTTATCTTATACATCTAAAATCATTCTATGATCCAATAAAACTGCCATTTTTTTCCTGTAATTTGTCAATGCTAGGCTGAAGTTATAGACATTTTTATTTTTTCTGTATTCTTTTCTCTCCATGTCGGTTGACCATTAAGTCCTCCTGTAATAGGTCTTACACCTTTTCTTTATTCTAAAGAGGAGACCCTATTATTTCCAAGGTGTCATTTGGACAACCATGCAGGTGGACCCCTGCTGATGTTTGGGCATCTGTCCAGCTTCCATGGAAGGGTGTCATCTTTTCAGTGGCCTGTATGTCAGGAATCACTTCCCAGACTGGGTCATCCATGTTTTAGAATGAACTCTAATTGTCCCAGAAGTCAGGGAACGTTTCTGCACCACTTCCCTTGCAGCCCTCTGTCATTTAGAATGTTGGCTATGATGGATTTTTTTCTGTTTAGTGCCTAACCCCGCCCCTGGTCATTGGTGAGAACACCAGTGTCAGTGCAAGGACCTCCTCTACTCTTAAAGAAAACATGCATGCACCCACACACATGTCTTCAGTTGTTTCCATCATTGACTTGGGAGCTTCAGGCCTAAATACTTCCTGTAATGGCCCTTGTGTGTCATCTACTTCTTTGCTTGCATGGGGGCACTGGTGGTGTTTTTCCCTCTTCCCAGAATAAGCAGTTTCTATGCTGCTCACTTCTCATACTCCTTGCTCAGCTTTACCAGTGCTTGAGCCACTACTTCAGCTGAGATCAGTTGTGGATAAAGTCAAGGATTTATCCCACTGTACCACAGAACAAGGGTCCCAGCCCTTTTTACACCTTTGTTATGGTTTTGTTTAATGAAAGACAATCCTTGACTCTGTAAGATGCCTTTTTAATTACTTCCCTGTTCTACTGAAGTGAGCTACAAAATAAATAAAATCAGGATTTGTTTGCTTGTTCTTTTGTCTAAACAATTGTAGACTCTTTCTACATCCATCCCTATATGAAACATATATGCTGTTGGAAGGCAAGTTATCAGGCCTCACAACCTCTTATCGCATGATGCCTGGAATAATCCACAAAAATTGGGGGGACAATGGCCCAAAAACAGAAACCATTTTTAAATAATGCTCTTGTAAACATAGAAAGTTGATAGAATAACTGATTTTGCATTAGCATGAATTATCTGAAGAGTGTGAAATCTGAAACTCTGCCATTATTTTCTGACTTAAATCCCTAATGATTTGTCAGAAAACCAAATATTTTATGAGGAACAGATCAAAATATGAGGTAAAAATCTGGACTTTCTGCGAAAATCTGTATAGCTGAGAGCCATGTAAGTTATTGGTCAATAGCTGTCAGTATGGAATGCAAGTTCACTTTTAAGAAGGTGCTTAGTTTTCCCTGTGGATCGCCAGGCTGATATCAGTTTGTGGTGAGTGTTGAATAGTTCTGTCTCAAAACTAAATCATGGTGGAAAGATATTAGTACTTTTATCTTGAAAATGAATTTGGTATCTGAACCTGGAGCTTTCCACTTCTTACTGACAGGTAATTTATTCCATTTTAGATCCTCTGTGTTAGGATTTCTTATTGCTTATTTTATCTCCCTTCTCTATTCAACAGCTTAGTTTTTTTCAGTGTGACATTCTTACAAATTTCTTCAAAATTCATAAATATCATCTGTTTTGGGTTGCGTAACAGCTGTTGTTCATTCTTTTCTCTGTTCACTTTAAAACTTATTTGACTTATAAATAATTTGCCATTTTTTTCTTCTCCCAGAGAGTACTTTCTCATGGGTCTACTTCATATCGTCAACCCACAGTTCATCGACTGTCATAACGGAGAAGAGAACACTATAACTTTACAAGCACAAACACCTGGAACATCGTATATCCTCTCCGGGAAAGTAACCACTTGGCCACCAATGATGAAATCACAAATGGTAGCAAGTTACATCCACCGAAGTGGGGGGGGGCTTTGCCCACCACACAACCCTACTTAAATATACCAACTCCGAGATCGGACTATAGTGGAGGAAGGGCACAGTTCACCATGGTGGCCAAGTGGTTACTTTCCCGAAGAGGATATTCAATGTTCCAGGAGTTTGTGCTTGTAAAATTATGGTGTTCTCATCTTGCCATTTTGACAGTCAATGAACTGTGGTTTGACATTATGAAAGGGACTCCTTTCACACATATTGAAAACAAAGACTCCATGATAAAGCTGTGGCATGTTTTTATCGTTTCTTATGGCTTTTTATGGCTTCTTTCTAGTTCTCCAGATGAACCTGTTCATACGTTAGGGCATAGTTGGAGCAAATTTATTTTTTAGGGGTTATTTATATTGTTAGCATATTTAGATATGCTTGGGAATTATATTTCATCTGTCCATTTGCTCTCAGTATTATTGGAATTATCCTGAGTATCCTTATTCCACATTGCTTTTGTTTTAGTATCTGTATTTTAACAGTTTATAATTTTGTGATTCAGTATACAAGACAATAGTAGGTGCGGCTATTTCAATAATTAATGCTACTTTTGTTATCTTTTTGTAAACTCCACCATCAAACTTACTTGCTTCTGTTTTCCTAACAGCTGAAACTGGATGATTTCTCATGATCACTGACCATTACCTGTTCATTTTTAGCAATTCCTCTGGTTTATATTTCAAATACTTTTCAACTAACGCTTTATTGTAATGCTGGTACAACTGCATCAGCCTTCTCGTGTTATTTTATGCATCATTATACATACCCACAACAGTAAGAATTTCCATATCTACTATCATCCAAATTGCTTCGGCTAGTCTGAGAATCATTTGTATCTCAGGACTTATTTTCTACATGGTTCATTACTCATCTAGTGATATATATATATATATATATATATATATATATATATATATATATATATATATCCATCTATCTATATGTGTTTATCTACATACACACACACACACACACACACACACACACACACACACACACACACACACACACACACACACACACACACACACACACTTCTGATTTACATCATACACTTTATTCCTGGATGTCAAGGAAGTTTTTGGTATTAAGTTGATGGAATTATTCCTTGTTAAGGCTGTTCTCATTTACTCATGTTGTATGGCTACTGCATCTATTCTTAAATGCACATTCTTGTTCCAGTTGTTTTATATCACATTCCTCCTTCAGCTTGATGTTTCTTGATGATCTAACTTTCTGGCTACTAATGTTGCGTTTATACATTTATCAAGCCCAATGTCTTTCTTACATCATCTGAACAAGTTTCAAGTATTTGTAGTCATACATTCAGTTTTTTGCCAGATTAGATATGCAATTTTAAATAAATTTTAATGAAATTTAATTATGCTGCATTTCTAAAGTACTGAATTGCTTGATTTTTAATGCATTCAACTTTTTTTGTCCTCTTAGTCTCTTGTTTGAGAAATTGGCTGTGCCCGAGTACTTCTTGCCTGTAGAAATCCTCATATACATTTGAAGCCGAAGTTATCAAATTGACTAATACAGCTTTGTTTTCTACATAAATACTGGATTAGATCAAGTTTTCAGTGTGGATAAAGTTGTATAGTGAGAAGTTTTAAGCAGATGCACCATACAAATTCGATTCCAATTTGGAAAATGTTGCTGTAAAGAACTTTTAAATGTACGGCTTATGACAAGTATTTGATAGTAACTTGTCTGACAAGTGATAGCTTGGAGGCTCATTGCTGAAGGCCACTTTCACTGAACATTAAATTTGTACTTTTCTCCATTGTTATGTTACTGTGAGGTTAGCATATATAAGTTGAGGGTATGGGGTACCAAAACATATTTTGTGATTTATTTTGAGTGTCTTTCCCAAATGTTAGTTTGTGGTATTGTCTGTTAGAGAAATATTGTTTGAAGTACCACAAAAGTTCTGTCAGTTGTTTGTATAACAAAGGCAGCCATCTAGAAAAACTGAATAACAAATGAATAATGTTTTCTATTCAAATTCTTTGTAAACTTGTCCTGAATTATTTTTGCATGTTTACATGTGAATTACCCTAGTAAACACCCTATCAAATATAGATAGATACATTGGGAGGGAGAAATAGATAAATCTTCTTCAATTTTCAAAAGTGGACTGATAAAGTGTAGAATTATATTTTTATTCTGATCTGTAATAGTATGTAACATTGATATTATATAATGTCTGAGCTGATGAAAATAAAGGTTGTGATTTTATTGGTAACTATTCATTTTTTTCAAATAGTTATTTCATCAAAGCAGTGAATCTGTTTCCTGTTGCTTGATTCACTTTTATCAAAGAGTGCTTTGGTAGGTATGTGTGGATCGTGACCCTGACGATGACCTAGGTGACCCAAGGTTGATTTAGTAGATATGTCAGAATTAGAGCTGTGCTTTTTTTGTCACTGTTGTGCAACACTGGAGTTAGTTATGATGGTTGGTATTGACATTACATGCCCATACTTAGAATACCAGCATCAGAAATTATATTTCCTAATATCTATGCCATTTGTACCACAAATAAATCATTACACAAATTAATGTGTCATCCACTAGGCTAAGCAAAGATAGAGTGATAGTAATTTTTTTCTCAGGTGCCAGAATTTGTAGTTTTACTAGGTTATTCAGGTTTCTTCACCCTAAGTATGCGTATGACCCGATCATTGCTCACATGAGACTGAACAACCTTAGACTTTCCACCTTGGAAGATATAAAGAGAAAGACATGATTTAACCCTCAATATTTGTTTCTGAAGTGGGAAAGAACTAGTCTTGATCAGTATCTTGTTTTCACTGCATATGAAACCACACTCTATACAAAAATAAGTGACTTCAACAATTAGCTCAATAACTGATGTTGTTTTAGAAGGATCAATTGTGTGTCAACTTGGAGGGAGATGGTACACAATCCTAGCTGCATTGCCATGGATGGCCTTCATTTTTCTCTTAAGGGCTTCTATATATTGTCTAAGGGTTCTCTACTACCTTAGTGTCTTTCTAGGCAGAATTAGTCTTCCAAACTAACTAACCTAACAAATTGCTATCGTGCCCATCTCAAGGTGGCACTGCTCAATACCAGATGTTTAATAAGAAAATGCCCACCCGCAAGGCTTTTGTGATCCCTGAAAATATGCACATTTCTAAAATTATCAAAACTTAGTTCCACCATAGTGACAATACTCCCTCTTTACTGGGGTTTAATGCCTATTACAGAATGGGTGACCTGTACATCTCCACTCTGATTGGAGAATGCATGTTCTCCAACAGGGTGTTAATACCACTAAAAAACAAGTCCGCATTTTCACAACAGCATATTAAGCTGCTGTGCAGTTTGGACTGTAATAGAGATAATGGACAGCATTATTTTAAACTCTCTAAGCAGTTCTTTTGCTGTTTAGCAATTGTAAAATTAAAAAAAAAGAAAAAAGAAATAGAAAGCTGTGTGTTTGTGTATGCATGTATGTCTCTGTGTGTGAGTGTATGTGTGCATCAAAGTAGGAGTGAGAGCAATCGAGCCATTATTTTACTCTTGCTAAGCAGCACTTTTGTTGTCATGATTTTTAAATTTATCTGATGAAGTTAGGTAAAATTCTGAATGAAAGCACTTATCTTTTCTTGGATTTTTGGACTGGTTTAAGTGTGTGGAATAAACTGTATCCTCTGAACTGAGTTGGTGTCAGTTTTTCTGTTTTTTTAAGGGATTTTTAAAGGTTCAATCATCTAGCACATTGATGACCTAGTTGCTCTCTACCCTGTGGAACCTCCATAATAAATATGGCCACTTTTTGTTTCACTCACTTCTACATCCAGTAAAGTTTCTGCATTGAGGCCTGTATTCCAGTCTGTCAAACATATGATGCCAAATTTAGAAATGGGCCCCTGTAGCGGAACCCTTGTATTAACATTAATAGTAATCCTCTCTCATATAAAACAGGTACACTGCCTGATGATATTAGTGACCATGCTCTTACCTTCATAACTAGAAAAAAGTCCTACTTTATGCCACCCCTGTAATGACAAATCTTCACCATGCCAAACTCACCAAAATGGAATCTAGTTACAACAAGATTGCCAAGTTTGCTACTGAGACCTCTCGTAGATCCCATCACTGTCTTGCCTTAAAGCAACTCAACTGGCTTGAGCTGCCCCAACCGCTGATACTTCAGCAACTCTATACAACACACAAGCTGTACTACCTGCCAGACAAAATCCCATCACTACAGCGGCTAATTCAATCCTACACAACCACCAGAACCTTAAGATCCAGTAGCCAAAACCTTTTAAATGTCATCAAACATAAAAATGATGCAGGTAAGTCTATCTTTGCCTGCACCATAGCCAAAGTTTGGAATCAATTCCCAAATCACACCACTGCTACAAGTTCTCCCCTCCAATTTAAAAACCTCCTCAAAAGCCACTTTACAAACAACTGGCTCTGTTCCTGTGTCTCCCCAGGTTAAACCAACCCACTGCACTGTTGCTAAATGCAGGAATGCATCTGGTGATAATTCACCTATTACTACCTCTAGTTATGCAAGTTAGACCTGCTTACCCCAGGCACACAGACTTTTCTTAATGTACTCCTACTAAAACCTTTTGTTCCTTTTCTCTCATATACCATGTGACTTCTAATCCGTCAATCTACTAGATACACAACATACATCCACCACTGCTACATAAAACTCTTGTACTGTTTATCCCAATATTGTACTACTCTCAATCTCTCAATGTACTGCAGATTTATGTACTACCAGTAATTGTAAAGTTCTGCCAACAATATACTGAAATGACTCTGAAACAAACTTGTATATAGTCCTAATAGCAAGAAGTTAATATTTGACATTGTACTGCTTATTAACCAAATACCAAAAATGTAAAACTCTGCCTACCACATGCTGAAATGAACTACCAAAATGTATAGCTCTGCCTACCACATGCTGAAATGAGTCTATAATATACCTGTATATTGTACTGTTAAAATGAAGTTAATATTTGACTAATGCATGCCGGATTGTATTGTATTACTATTGCATGCTGATTGTATTAGATGTAACAAAATCCTAACCTGTACTGTATGTGGAGCTTTTCTCCCCGGGCCCCCATTGGAAAAGGACCTGTGTCCAGTCGGACTTTCCCGGTTAACAAAAGTAAAATAAATAAATAAATAAATAAATAAATAAATACATACATAAAAGACCAGTATTCCCAACCAAATTACCCTTAGAACTACCCATAACAAGAAAAAACTAAACCTAGACAGCTACCAAGCTGAGCTCAAAGCTTGCAACTGGTCACCCCTAAAATACTTAACTGTTGACGAAGCAGTGTCATACTTTAACTCCAAATTATTGCAAATTCTTAACCACCATGCCCCCTCTCGTACAGTTAGAATTAGGAACAACCAGCTCCTTGGCTCTCCAAAGAGACCCGCCACAAAATGCTACAGAGAAATAAGATTTGGTCCAAATGGAGATTTACAAAAGACCCTACTGACCATCAAAACTATAAAGAGCTTAGAAATGCTACAAAGAAACTAATAATTCTAGACAAAAAAAAACTATTACCATAAACTCCAAAAAACCCAACAGAAAAATCCACAACAATTCTGGTCAGGTATTAACAGGCTACTCCATCCAGGGCACTCAAAAACCTCTATCCCCTCTAACTTGACTCAAAACTCTCCTATCCAAATTGCAGATACATTTAACAATTTTTTCTCTGAAACTGTTAAATCATTAGAAAATATCTTATTCCCAGCTAGTGCCACTATAGCAAACTCATTAGCCAATGAATCCCCTGCATTGAATCTACAACCAGTTCCAACTTCACTAATCCATAAGCTTCTTCATAAACTGAAACCGTGTACACCATCAGCTGACCTACTCCCAGCCAAATATCTCCTAATGGCAGCTGGCATACTAGCCTACCCTATTTCCATCTAAATAAACAGAACCATTACTGAAAGTTCCATCCCTTCCCTCTGGAATGTGTCCCATATAATTCCATTGCATAAGGGTGGTAACTTAACTGAAGTTTCTAACTTCCGACCTATAGCTCTTCTCTCTCCTTTAGCAAAAACCATGGAGAAATGTATCCACTGGCAACTACTTGATCATCTTCTCCAAAACAATCTACTGGCCGACTGCCAGCATGACTTTAGGCCATTCCACAGCACTACAACTGCACTCTTATCCTTCTCTGACTGTATTAATAAAATCGTAATAACAACTTGCTTTCCTCTGCTCTCTTTTTAGACCTCTCTAAAGCCTTTGATATGGTGAATCATCAATTAATGTTAGATAAACTGCAATCTCTTTCCTTAGATACTCAGGCACTCAAATGGTTTAAGTCCTATCTAGGTAACAGACAACAGGCAGTCCTCTGGGACAATAACTTATCCACTCAACTCCCAATCACTCTAGGTGTCCCACAAGGCTCCATTATGGGAACTCTCCTCTTTTCTATCTTTATTAATGATCTGAAAACTACCCTTACACAAACCACTTGCATACAATATGCCGATGACTCCACATTAATCTGTGCCGCAGCCTCATCGGCTGAACTCCAATCCAATACCCAAAAAGTACTTACCTTAGTTGAAAATTGGTTCCATCAACACTGTCTTCTCTTCAACCCAAAAAAAAAAAAAAACTATCAACACTGTCTTCTCCTCAACCCCCCCAAAAAAACAAAACTATTACTGTTCACTCCCACACAAAAGTCTACCCCTATCAGTTTCACAGTTGCATCTAATAACAGCACTGTAATAGCACCCGACACAACCACCAAACTCTTACGTGTAAAAATTGACCATAATCTTAACTATGACACTCACATAAACTTAACCATCAAAGCAGTTAATAGAAAACTTGGTTTCCTCTATAGGCTTAAACCCTTTCTTACATCCTCTGCCAGAACTACTATTGCACAAACTCATCTAATCTCCACCCTACTCTACGCCTCCCCCATTTATACCAGCCTATCCAGAATTAATCTAAACCAACTGGCAACCTCCTTTAATAATATTGCCAGATTTGCCATGGGCTCCCCTTTTCGAACCCAACATTGCCAAAATCTGAAACAGCTAGGATGGCTGGAATTTGAAAATCAGGTTTTTCTTCAACAACTTACTATCACTCACAAGGAACTGTACCATCCCACTAATACCCCTGTACTCTGTAACTGTATTAGTCCTTATAAAAATCTTAAAACTCTATGTTCAGCTAACAGGTTACTAGTAGCCACCCACAAATCCAATAACAAATCTGGTGACTGCCTTTTTACTAACTTTGTTGGAAACACTTGGAATAAGCTTCCAAAGAATCTAACTTCCCTTACATCTACAACACTTTTCACGAACCAAGTAAGAGCCTTCCTTAAATCTTAATGGTTATGTACATGTACTAAACCAGATTGATACCCTCTCCTCTTGCTAAACTACCTCTAAACCTACTTCACCAATTATATCTGTTTCATATTTCCTTCTCTATATGTTAATGAAGCATTACAATTTCTTCAGCTTAATTTCAGCTTTTTCTATTCCTTCCTGAACTACAACATAATGCAAACTAGCCCTTTAGACATTACATGTTATCCCAAGAACTGCTACTATTTATGTACATAAAAGGTTTGATAGATACTAGCTATTTGTTTCACTTTCTCTCTCTGTCTGATATACTGCTCAAAATCTACTATATCTGTCTTCTATAGTTACTTTAACTGCTCTTAATCTCTCTAAACCTATTCCAATATAATTTTTTTTTCTCTTTTTTTCCGCTTTCACCTACTAACTTAAACTAAATGTATAGTAAAGTGTTTTTTCTTTCTTTTTTGTCTTTACATATTAATGCACTTTTGTAATGTCTCTCATTAAGTAGATGCATACTATCTTTATTTCACTTTGTATAATCCTTTTTGGAGCTTTTCTCCCTGGGTCGCTACTGAAAATGAACATATATCCAGATAGACTAGCCCGGTCAACAAATGTAAAATAAAAATAAAAATAAAATAAAATAAACAAATTTTACAATAAAAGGGAGAAAATGCTGAGCCTGAGAAATAAACTCAACCACCTGATATTAGAAGTGACCTCAAAAAGTTAAGCAAAAAAACTCAACCTTCAAGTCAAGTATGAATTAAAATATTACTGCATCATCCAAAGATAAGCTGAAAAGCATTTTTAACTATACATGGAATCTTAGGAGCAATACTCAACACTGCTCTGAGTTGACCTCCAGTGGTAACACCTATTCTGACTTGGAATACATCACCAACATATTAGCAGATAAATCTAGTTCAAACTTTTCCTCTTTGTCCCCTCTCTGTTCTTCCTCTTACTCCATTTAATTTACACCACTGTCTATAATTCTTAAAAAGCCCTCTCTAAAAACACAAGCTCCTCGGGTGCAGACAACATACCAGGTCCTCTCTTTATGAGTATAAAACACTGCCTCAGCAATTCTTCCTTAAATTTATTCAGTTATTTTGTAAGTGACTGTTTTTGATATAACTTACTGTAAAATGATAATTAAATTGTAGGGGGTTCTATGGCAGACAGATTTTGTTTTAACACACCGATATGATTCACTGCAGTCTGCAAATTCATGTCCCATCGGCTCTACTTGATTGACTTGTTCCTTGAACTGTTTGATGAATCATTTTTCAAAACATTTTGGGACTTGGTTATATAGTTTGGAACACTTTAAAGACATTATTAATTTTTACTGGATATCTCACCATATTCAACAAAAAACTATTATACTAGGCAACATAGACTGACAGCTGATCAGCAATGACACTTCATCAGACTCATTTAACTTATATGGATTTGCACAGCTAATCACCTGCACCACTAGAATCAATAAAAAGTCTGACAGATTGTATCCTTATCAACAAACCATGCACAATTCAAACATCTGGATGTCAGTCAGACACAATAAATGACCTCCTTTCCGAGCTATGCAGTCTGACAGTACAGTACCCAATCGAAAAACTTAATTTATAACCAAATAAGTGATACAACAAAATTTAACAGACATCTTCATCAATACTCTAACCCAGTATTTATAACTGGAACATAATGAAATCCATGCCACTTGATAGCACCTTCTCAGATATTAATGAAACCTTTATAAATATTTTAACAACTAAGCATCTATAGAAACAAAAAGACTCAAACTGATCCCTGCACCATGGCTAGCTAAAGAAACTAAGAAACTAATATTTCAAAGAGACAAAGCCTGGAAACCTGGCAAAAAAGCAGAACACAAAATGCATTTCATACATTTAGGCATCTCAGAAATCTTACTGATAACCACATTAAAATGGATAAACAAACCTGGCATATCAACCTTCCAAGATAAACACCAAAAAATCCAAGACTTTTTTAGTGATTACTAAATAAACTAATACATCCTAGCCAAACCACCACACCTTCTGTTTCAACATCACTGATTCAATACTATTTAATCTCCTGATTTATAATGATGGTGCTATTTTTGATTCAATTCACTTTCTGTTCCTTGCCCATTCTGTCCTAACCAGTTCTCCTTCCTCCCAGTTGGTAATCATTTAATGTAGGGACCTGCTAGACCGGGTCCTAAAACATAGAGACTGAATGGCCAAAAGATTGGACTTACCTATACTAATATTATGATACTATTTGTCTCAATATGTACTGTCTTTATAGATGTATTTTATAAAGGAGCAGTGCCTTTGTTCAATGTACGTATATTTTTGGCAGAACATGTGCTCTACTATTTATTGCTATAGCGTTGCTAGTCTACTATCTATTTCAGGTTTGGCATGGTGTTGTTAATACCTGTTCATCTCTCTCACGCAAAGTATAACACAATACATTTTTATTTTTGTTGTGGACTCTATTCACTTGTCCTGTACTATATAAAGTATTACAGCATCGGAGGTATAGGCAGTGCAGTTGTTTTATGCATGTTTTTGTATTTATCAGGATGTTGTTCACTTATTATTGCTGTCACTAGTAATAGAAGGTCTACTAATATTACACATTTTAATAATTGTCTGTCTTTTTGTCTCTCTTTTTATTACAGGTCCTTTCTTCTTTCCTTGCCTGTTTACCTCCTAAGCAGACATTAACGCTTTTTTCTAATTTGTGACCATCCTTATGTTAGTGAAGAAGCATCTACAGTGCCCTAAACTTTAGTGAACTTCAGACAGCTTGTACTACAATTGTTTACTCATGGCCATCCTTATTGGCTCAAAAGAAATCAGTTTATAGTGCACAGTTTTGTTTTGCCATTGTGTTAATTGAAAATTTGTATTTTTACCTTTCTGGGAATGCATACCATTGGGAACCCCCCTTTGTCATTCCCTATTAATGCTCACTTGTATAACTTAATTATTTAAAATGGTCACTATAAAGTTATATTTTAGTGTTGCTATACCATTATCTGGTTCTGATGCCATACCTGTACAGTTTTTTTTCTGTCCTTTGATGTGGCAAGGAAATTGATTGTTCCTGGCTCTGTGGTCGCCCTTGGCTCAGCCTGGTCCATTCACCCTAGCTACGTTCAGGCTCACTTCGCTCTCCTACCCTGCCCCCATTTCCCACACGCCCCTGCTACACCTACATTTACCTCTGCCTAGCCACTCCTCCTTTTCTTATATAAACAATAAAACAATAGTATACCCTTCTCATATCACATCAACAGTTATCCAATCGCATTACAGCTCCCCCTCACTTACCTTCCTCCTAAGCCAGTCTTATCTAACTCAATTAATTCCCAGCCCTAACTCACACACCTCTGTTCCACTTCTTCTTACTTTTATCCACAAAATAACCTTCTCTACCTGCATTTTCAAACTTTAAACCCTTTTTCTTCTCCTTTTATCTTTATACAATCAAGTTGCATTATATCACAATAATCATAACACTCATCATTAAAACTTCTATCTCTCCATACAGTTAACTTACTCACACTAACCTTTCTCTACCTTCTAACAAACTTCCACATCCCCATCAATAATCAAAACCTCCATCACGTCACAACTACTTTTATACGTCACAAAATCCCCCTTAAAACCTTTTACATTACACCCAGTCTTCACAGCGCTATTCACACAGATTTCTTTCCACTCAAATATTATACTACCATTTCTAAAGCTGAAACTCTCTCAACTAGCCATAAACTCTTATTAAAATATATGAAAGCTATACACTGCATATTATCACAACTACAACTGAGTGGTGACATCCATCCCAGCCCTGGTCCCCAAGTAAATCTAAACATAACTTCTACGCACTTCTCAAAAAATACTCCTGTCATCCCCTCTCACCCCAAAGGACACTCTCTTCTGTTTCTTAATTTAAATCTGAGGAGCATACTAAATAAAGTCGATGATCTACACACTATACTAGATTTATATCCTTCTGACCACATATCAAAAACATATACATGGATACAACATATTTCGTTTTGATCATCAAAATAAATGTGGAGGTGGCGTAGCCATAATATTCAAACAAAACTTAGCACTAGAACTCATTAGCACTAATCTTCCTTCATTCAACAATACTGAAATACTTCTCAGTAAACTAAACATTAATAAAAATAAATCCTTCATCATTGTTGCCATCTATATTCCTCCCAGGAGAAAATTCAACAACAGTTGAAGAAATTCTCCACTGGCTATCACCAGGAAATTATCATGATGAGAGACCTTAATAAAGACTGGACAACCTATGACAACAATAATCCATCTAACTTTAGAAACCTATATGGCTTCCTCCAACTGATACAAGATGAATAGATAAAGCATCTAACAGACACTCAATTCTGGATTTGATCCTCATTAACAAATCTCCTTCATTCTTCTAAGCAGGATGTCTCCCCTCTAGTATCAATGATCATCTGCCCACTTTTTTGGTTAGACATAATCTAAATCCGCCTAGACAATCAGTCTATCGACTAGTCTGTAATAAAACAAAATTTACTACTCAAGCATTTCAATCCCTACTCCACCAAATTAATTGGTATCCCCTAAAAATATTACCACTTGATGCTGTTGTACAACATTTTAATTCTACTTTCCTGGAAATCTTATATAGCTTAGCCCCTTGTAGAACTGGTAGAATAAAAATGCACCATTCACCCTGGCTATCAAATGACACCAAAGATCTTATGAAACAAAGGGACAAGGCATGGGTACACTATTTAGCTATCAGAATCCAAGATAACTTAAAGCTCTACAAACAGCTTAGAAATAAAGCTAAATCCCAAATAAAAGCAGATAAAAATGTACTACATCACTGCACAACGAAAACATCAAAACAACCCCAAAAAGTTTTGTTTCACCATTAACAAACTTATTCAACCTGGCAACACTACCACGCCTATACCCACTACATCCCCCTCAGTGGATAACATAGCTACACATTTTAATTCCTTCTTCATAAACTCTATACATGCTCTCATTTAATATAATCAGAATACATCACCCAAGGTCCCAACCATTAATAATTCTCTCACAAGTTCTTTCTCCTTACAACCTGTTCTAACTCACACCATATACAAGCTTCTTAAAAAACTCAAACCTACTAGTCTTGTTGCTGATAATTTACCATCTGAATTTCTCAAAATAGCTGCTGAAGTTATCGCATACCCCATATCAATCCTTATCAACTGCTCTATCACTGAAAACTAAATCCCTCTTCTCTGGAAAATCTCCTACATTACTCCACTACATAAAGATGGAAACTCCACAGAACTCACATACTATAGACAAATTGCATTCCTTTCACCCCTCTCAAATATACTTGAAAAATGCATTCACTCCCAACTTCTACATCACTTCCTATCAAACAACCTTCTATCCCATACTCAACATAGTTTTCGCTCCCACCATAGCCCTACAACTGCCCTCCTGAGTTTTACCAACACCATAAATCATTACAAAAACCAAAACAAACTTGTTTCTGCTATTTTTCTTGATCTGTCATAGGCCTTTGACACAGTCTCACATCAGAAATTATTGTCAGAGCTAGGCACTTTAAATATCACACACACACTATCCTATCATGGTTCCATAGTTACCTAACTAAATGCCAACAAGCTGTTAGGTGGAAACAAGAGCTATCATCTCTACTCCCTGCTAATATTAGAGTCTCACAAGGTTCCATATTAAGACCCCTCCTTTTTAACATATTCATTAATCAATTGCAAAAATCCTCTAGCCTCAGTTATTCAATATGCAGATGATTTGACCCTTATATGTAATGCATTCTCCCTTTCACAGCTACAGGAAATCATACAGCAATCCTTTCTACAAGTAGAATCTTGGATAAACCAATCTAATCTTATTTTGAACCCAAGCAAAATCAAGTTTATGCATTTTCTCCCCAACAAATCATCCATACCTCCTATCTCTTTGCACATACTTTCCTCTAACAACACACTCATAAATGTCAGCTCACAAACTAAGCTACTAGGTACTATCATTGATAACAAACTAAAATTTGATTTTCACATATCTCAATCCATTAAAAATGCATATCAGACTTGGCTCTCTTTAGCGCATTAAGCCATTTCTTATGAACCAAGCCAGATTAGACATCTCCAGAAGTCACTTCCTTTCTACTCTATTCTATGCTTCTCCTAGTCTTACCATAATTAGCAAAACTGAACTTTCCAAACTTGAATCCTGCTATAACAACATAGCCAGATTTATTCACAACTTAGTATATCACTCAGACAGAATCCCTGCCTTACAACTTCTACAACCATATGCGATTACTTGTCAACACCGTTCTATACACAAAACCTTCCTGCAAGTCTCCAAAAGCAAAAGCAAGGCTGGGGATTCCCTCTATTCCCACTGTATTTCTAAAATTTGGAACAAAATTCCCCAACACATTTTAAGCATTACAGATAAAACTCAATTTAAGAAATACCTAAAAGACTATCTATATTGCAACTGGATCTGCTCCTGTAACAACCCTGGCTAATCTCCCCCTATATGTCTTCTTACTTAACCTGTGAATCTATACTTTAATTCCTTATGTATCCACTTTCTATAACTCCTTTTTCCTCTTTCTCTATTTATACTAATCATGTTTAAAAAGCTAATCCTTTCTCTTAAATACCTTCTATGTAAAATAAAAAAAAAATCATGCCTCTATAACAAATTTTTATGATGTTTATTTATCAATGTGTACTATTGATTAGTCTCATAATTGTTATTGCTCTATCTAAGATGCTGATTGCACATTTGTATTTCTCTTTTCACATCAGTGTATTTGTTCCTTTTATATTAATGCCTATGTAAATTGTAATCCTGAAGCTTTTCTCCCCAGGCCTCTACTGAAAATGGGCTCACACCCAGATGGACTATCTCGGTTAACAAATAGGTTCATAGGTTCATAGGTTTATACTAGGCTATGTGCCCTAAGGCATTTATAAGCCTAGCCCAAATTTTTGTGGCTTACGCCACCCCTTATATGAAAAAATACTGTGCCCATTAGTTTGTTGTGCCTCTGTCCAGCAGTGACACAGAAATGATTCCCGGGATAAACCTACGATCTCCCATCCACAGGTCAAGATTTCTCTTGAACAGAGCCAGCGAGGTGCTCTGCCTCACATGGACCGGGATTTTATCCACAGCATAGGGAGTCTCTGAGTGGTAAATCTAATAAGTCTGAAATGCCATTTCTTGGAATATTCCTTTTCTCTGAGGTATGGTGATCCTGGAGTTGGTATGTATAAGTTAAAGAGGTGTGGTGGGCTTGTCCCCCACATGGGGGTGGGGTGGGGCAGGAGACCTGGCTCATCAGACCGCTGGGACAGTAGTTCCCGGGATCCAAGGTGGATCCCCCGTGTGCAGTGGGATAACTGTAGTTGTGCGCCACTCAGTGGGCATGAAGCCTGGGGTGAGGCTATGATTAAACATGACACTTAGGTGAAGTGCCAGTTCATTTTGTAGTTCATGTAGTACACAGCCCGGGATGTCATCTGGTCCCATGGATGTTGTATTCTTAGCTTTGGAGAGTGTGGTTTCTACCTGTGTGGCTGTGATTACTGGAATTTGGCAATCTTTTGGTATTGAGATGGGCCCTTTAGGGGGTGAGAGGGGGGTGAAGTTTGCACTAAATCGATCTGCCATAATATTGGAAATATCCTTGGATCAGTATATTTAATGCTATTCTGTTGTAGCTCAGAGCATATCTGAGCACTGCCATTTAAATTATTGACATAACTATAGAATGCCTTGTGGTTGTCTTTGGAATTTTTAGCAATTTTATTTTTGTAACTAGCTTTGGAGGATTTTATGAGGGATCTCGGCTTCTTAATGAGGCTGGTAAGGGAATGTTTTGCATCTTGGAATTTTCCTCTTTTCTGCAACAGTTTCTTTCTTATGTTGTATAGTTTGTTTATGGCAGGGGACCAACAGATTGGCTTCCTTTTTTTGGAGGAGAGCGTCTTGGTTCTATTTGGGATGGCACGATTCATGCATGAGTGGATGTTCTCGTACAGTGCCTTAGTGTAGGATTCAGCAGTCGAACTTTCAGCTCCCATCTGCATGGGTGTCATGAAGTTTGACACTTCTGACTTGTGTAGCATGAAGTTGGCTTTGGAGAAGTTTTTTATGGAGGTTTCCTTACTGGGGGGTGGGGGTGGGATGTGGATGTCAAGGGTGATTTGCTTATGGTCGGACTTACCCAATGAGGAGGTGACCACTGGTGTGGAGCATCTATCTCCCATGTTGGTAATGACCAGGTCTAGGATATTGGAGCCCCTGGTGGGACAATGGATTAGTTGATCCAGGGTGTTGGAATTTATGAATTCCAAGAACCGTTTGGAAAAGGTGTTGGTACCTGAGTAGTTTTCCCAGTTAATGGCAGGGTAGTTGAAATCACCCAGTTGTATCTTAATATTGTCCAGTATGTTTAGAAAGTTGTAGTGAGAATCTTGGAGTATGGTGGGGGATCTGTAGCAAGCTACAGTTTGGATTGTAGTTTCATCTAGTGTTAGTTGCACCTGGAGAATTTCAGATACATTGTGTTGGGCAACTAGCCTGGAGGTGTGAATATCCTTGGTGAATATGGACACTCCTCCACCTTTAGTTTTTCGGTCTTGGTTTGGTGGCTGAAAAGTGTGGTAAGAGTTGTAGCCTGGTATTGCATGGGTGCTCTCTGGAGCCTTGAACATGGTCTCAGTTACTGCACATCAATGTTCACCATTTTTAGGAGTGCCTCGAGAGAGTGCATTTTGAGGTTTAGATGTCTAGCATTGAATAGCATTACCTTCAGATTTTGCATGCTTGTATCTGTTATGATGGTGGTTTTGTCCTTTGAACCTTGCCTAAAAATGGCACTATAGGGGTGATGCCAGCTTTAGCCAGTAACCTGAATCCCAGAGGTGTCAGACTAACACATATTGCAGGCCATTAAAAAAACACACCAGAAACTCGCCTCCCTCTATAGAACCAAACACTACTTGACAGATGAAGCAAGACAAACACTAGCATCTACTTACTTTTTTTCCATCCTTTTTATATGCCTCACCTGTTCTTACAAGTCTACATATTACATTTAAAGATCAATTCTCTGCCTGTTACAAAAAAAAAATTGCCAAATTTGCCACTAAATTTATATATAGGACTCATCACTTCAGAGCCCTGAAATGACTAAATTGTTTTGAACTGCCAAACTATTTAATAAAGAGCTTATTACTGCAGTGTACATTGTATCTTGGATATGCACCAGACAAGTGAGACTTCAGCTTAAATGGAATAGATGAGGTACAGGAGTTTCCATTTTCTAACTGAAACTTCTGACTTTTAGCTAGATTTTAACAAAATCTGGGCTCTTAGGTAAGCCAAGTTGTGCAAACTATTTGGATAAGCAGGGAGTAATTAACTAGGCTCTATTCAGGTTACTGTAAATAGCTTTTAGAATCTTCTCTGCCAGCACCATGTTTAGTAAGTAGTCCAAGAGCAATCAGATAGTTGTACTGGTACTAGTCCTGCTAAAAAACATGCAGAGGTCTGTTCCAAATTTTAGCTCCATAACACTTTATGTATTCAGTCAGTTGAACTGAAATTCTTTTCCAATCACTTTAGCCATAGAGGGGAGGGTGAAGAGAGGTTTAAATGCATGTCTGTGTTGTATTGGCCTGATGGCATTGATAGACCTTTTGCTAACCTACATTTCTTCTGAAAGCTGCACTGATCCGAAATATTAAATTTGGATATGCTTTTTCTGTGTATGTATGTTAGACTGTTCCATAGTATTTAACTTTGTGGACAATACCCTTTGTATTAACCTTTTTCATATAACAAGTAATTTGGTATCTATTTTTTCCAGTTTTTAATTTTTAATTTGCATGTTTCCTGAATACTAAACTTGTGAGTCTTGTTAACCACTTACCACATGAGAAGAGTTAGTGTGGAAATGCAAAGCATTATAAACCATGATAATGGGTATTCCCATTGTCCCAGTGACAGGAAGCTTAGTTAGGTGCCGCTACTAATGGTGACACAGAGGACAAAGTGAGACAGAACCCAAAAATAAAAATTTATGCAGCACATGACTTCGGAGATTCTAGATGTTTAGCCTTTTTAGGAGATGCTGCTTGGAGAAATGGCATTCATTTAATAATTAGAAGGTTATTACACAATTTATTTCAGTTCATCATTGTTGAAAATAGTTGACAACACTTTTTTTATATTTAGTAAGAAGTTAAAATCAGTTATGTACTGTACTGTACAATTCTCGTCATTCATGCACTGACTGCTGTGTAATGTTTGCCTAGTTATGCTGAATTTAGTGTACTGCAGAGCCTGTGGTAAGTCGTTATCCACTGTGGCTTTTAAGCTGTGATCCTTATAACAAGCATGACCATATTGTGGTTAGTGTTACTTGATACTTCTCCTACTAAATGACTCACTGTTATTTCCTTCTAAACTATTACTGCAGTATCTAGGAAGAATGTACAATTTATTAAATCCTTATAGTTGTAAGTCTAGACTACAGTTTGAAGCAATGATACTCAGTCCTCTCATATAAACCAGATAACAAGTCCCATAATTAAAGTATGAAAAACAGAGTTATTTACTTGCTATGTTGCTTCCCCTAGACCAGCGTGTGAAATCAGTGTTCCTAGCTGCAGCAAAGTAACACACAGATAGATGGAGACACCCAACTGCATACACAAACACACGTATACACACACACACACACACACACACACACACACACACACACACACACACACACACACACACCACTTCATAACTTCATTGAATCCCTGTATACTTAACATCATTGTGTGACAGAAATGCACTCAACTTTCTTATTATAACTCATTAATGATGCATTCTGTACTAGTAACAAAGTATATTAATTGTGTATATGTGCATATGCGTGTGTGTATGTGTGTGTTTGTGACAAACTAGTAAAGGGAATAGAATTGCTTTCTCACAGAAATGGGCTCCTCAATTTGGTTCTCGGCTGGATATGCCCTTCCTATGTTCGCACTGTTTTTCCCTGAATGTTACAGTTCCCACATCGCAATGATGTGGGGTAATGGATTAATGACTTTAAAATTGTCCATAGATGTGTGTGTGTGTGTGCGTGTGTGCGCGTGTGCGCGTGTGTGCGTGTGTGCGTGTGTGCCTGTGTGTGTGTGCGATACAGAACAAAGGCCTGGAACTCTACTTCTGTTCTCTGCTTGGATAGTAAACTCTGTTGAAGGTGCTGGCTATTCATGAGGCTGCTATAGAAACTGGATGTGCCTTGACAGCACTGATGAATGGATGGTGTACACACACACACACACACACACACACACACACACACACACACACACACACACACACACACACACACACACACACACACACACACACACACACACACACACATGCACGTATATATAAACTACAGTTTATTTGGTCAAATGCTAATTTGGTTCACAAGTGAACTGTGGTGATATTTGTGCAACTTTGGATTGATAAAATCAACTGGCTTTTTGGTAGGGCTGGGAGTTTGTGTGCATGTGTGTGTGTGTGTGTGTGTGTGTGTGTGTGTGTGTGTGTGTTAAGGTTGGAGTAGGGATTAGGTGAGGGGATAGATTTGGTGTATATGTGAGTGTTTGCAGGTTAAGGTTACAGTAAATGTTAGGAACTTTACTGTATGTGCAATTGTATGTGTGGTTTAGGGTTAGGGTAAGGGTCAGGTAAAATAATAGATTTAGTGTATGTTTGTGTGTGTGTGTGTGTGTGTGTGTGTGTGTGTGTTTGTGTGTTAGGCTTAGATTGTCAAATAAAGTGCGTATGCATGTGTGTGTGCTTAGTACGTGTGAGCACTCTTGTGCAATGGAAATGTTATGGAAATGTGTTTTTTAGGTAAGGTGCATGGTTAGGATTAAGGTTAGGGTTAACATGCATTACTAAGGTGGAACAGGCAGACAAATTTGAGTTTTGGTAAGGGTATGCTTAGTACATTAGAAAAGGACATTTGCTTGCTTTTTCGATACACTCAGTTTTGGTCATTTGTATTGTCAGTATTATGAGTGGTTGACATGTTTTGTTTAATATTTTGTGTTTTGAACATTTAAGATGGCACTCATTCATTATATAATTATATCTATGCATATATGCATATATTTATATCTTTATATATATATATATATATATGCATCTATGGGTTCCATACTAATCTCCGATGCACTTTTTCCCAAATCACTCATGGTCGAAGCAGCATTTTCGTGTAAGTATGCCTGTTGCGGAGGACGTACTACGGTGCGAATAAGGGAAGATTCCCTTTTCCCCACTGTAGTGCAGTCTCGGAGTGAGAATATTAAAGTGGGGTGATGTGGGGGGTGCAGACCCCTGTATAAACGCCTTTTTCTTTTTTTCTTTTGACACATTTTAACGAAAGTGCTTTTTCGGTAAAAGTGCTTTTGTTAAAATGTGTTCGGTGATGTTGGGTTCAACTATTGTAGCTTCGTGCAATAGTCCTAGACCTATATATATATATCTATATATATATATATATATATATATATATATATATATATCTATATCTATATATATATATTTATATATAGGCGTCTACTTCAGAATGTTGAAGCCTGAGATGATAATTGAGGCGAAATAATCAAAAACCCAGTTCATCGACAGACCCGATCAGTGGTGATCTTCCCAGGGTAAGTAAACAGTCATTCAGCAATACACAAAACCTATACAGCACCATTCTAAGGCCATCCAGGTGGGGGGACTATACTCCCACACCCCCAATGTGGCAGGCTGCACCCCCTCACACCCATTCCAGCTAAATATACCAACTCCGATATTGCACTATAGTTGGGAAAAGCGCAAAGTTCACCTTCATGGCCAACAGGTTACTTACCCTTGGAAGGTCTTTATTGAATCAGTCTGTTGATGAATTGGGTTTTCTTTTATTTCTTCTCAATGATGTGGTCTTCGATCATGTCAGGTTTCAATATTTTCAGGTAGACCAATATATATATATATATATATATATATATATATATATATATATATATATATATATATATATATATATCTTTTAGGCAAGGTTCAAATGACAAATTCACCACTGTAACAGGAACAGGCAAGCAAAAACTGAGGGTAATGCTACTCAATGCTACAAGTCTAAATCTCAAAATGCACTCACCTGAGGCACTTCCTAAAATGGAGAACATCGATATCTGTGCAGTGACTGAGACTTGGTTCAAGGCTCCAGAGAACACCCCTGCACTACCAGGCTATAACTCATACCACACTTTTCGGCCATCTAACCTGGAACAGGACACCAAAGGCGGAGGTGTGTCCATATTCATTAAGGATATCCACACCTCGAGGCTAGTTGCTCAGCATAATGCAGCTGAGGTTATCCAAGTGCAACTAACTCTGGGCAAAACTGCAATCCAAATTGTAGCTTGCTACAAATCTCCCACCATACCCCAGGATTCCCACTCCACTTCAGTGGCACATACCATACATTAAATGACAGCTGAAGTCTTTTCTTGGATTAGATGTGTACTACTACAGAGAATATGTACCTGCTTTTTGTAACTATTTCTTTCCCTTTGGCTGATCACAAAGGGCAAGTTCCTGTAGTGTGTAATGATATCTTGAGACAAGACAGAGCATTTAATGAACTAAAGAGGATTTGTTGTTCTAAACTTGTATGAGTGACTTCAGATTTTAGTAAAAAAAAATTACCCTATATATAAATGCATTGCAACTTGGTTTTGGGGGCAA
>NC_056735.1:271034937-271037437 GCF_019279795.1 Protopterus annectens | reverse complement strand
CTGAAGTTAGTCTGGTGTGGAGCAGGGACTTAACCATTTGTTGTTGAGATGGCTTTTGATAGATTTTTTTAAAATTTGGATAGAGAAGATTCCAGGGTAATGGATGAAGGCAGGGAGTTCCAAATTTTGGATATGTAAGATGAGTAGAGGGTGTCACCGGCATGGTTGTGGGATCTAGTAACTGTTAAAAGTAACTTATCTGTGGAGCGGAGTTGCCTACAACAGGAATACTGCTCAATTAAGTTGCTTAAAGATGGTGTTTTATTTGGGTAGGAGAGCAGCTTATACGCGATGATAAGCAGATTGTAGATTAGTAAATTTGGCAGTTCAAGCCAGTCTATTTGTTTTAGGTTATGGCAGTGATGGGTTCTAAAAGATGAGTTATTAGCAAATTTTGATTATAGCAGGTTGCCAGTTTGCTGGTTTCTGTTTTGGATAGATTTGTTAGGACTGGGGATGAATGAAGTAATGCTAAGAGCAAGTGAGCACAAGCAATTGTGGTCCTAGCAGTATGGGTCAGGAAGGATTTGTGTTTGTAGAGACTACCTAGCTTTCTGTGAGTGTTTTTAATAACTAGATTAATGTGGATATCAAATTTTAACTTGTTATCAGTGGTGACACGTAGCAGTTTTGTGTGGGATTCGGGTGTGATGTGTTCCATTTTTAGAGTGGATATTGAAACTGGCGGTAAGGCTGGTATTTTGTGAGGGGTGAAATAGCAGGATCGTGGTCTTTTTAGGGTTAAGAATGAGGCCATTGTCAGTAAGCCAGTTTTTAACTGAGTGGAAATTATCCTGGGTTTTATTTTGTAGTTCTTGCAGGGTTGAGGCACTGCATATTATAGTGGAATCATCTGCATATTAGATAAGGCTAGTGCTATTTGCCGCTGAGTGGAGATTGTTTGTGAAAATTGAGAATAGCAAGAGACCCAGTATTGATCCCTGAGGTACCCCAAGAGTGACTGGTAAAAGTGGAGACAAGTTATTGTTCCACCGTACTACTTGTTGCCTGTCCCTAAGTTAGTTTTTGAACCAGGAGACTGCTTGGTTGTCTAAGCCTAAGTTTTTGAGGTGACAGATGAGTTTGTCATGGCTAACCATATCAAAGGCTTTTGATAGGTTTAAGAAAAGGGCAGAAGTAAGTTTTCCATTGTTCCTGTTATGCTTTATGGTATCTGTGAATGCTAACAGAGCTGTGGTGGTACTATGACCTGGATGGAAACCATGTTGAGTTGGAGATATGTGTTCCTGATTTATAAGGTGGGACATTAGTTGATGGTGGATGCATTTTTCTAATATTTTAGCCAGTGGAGATAGAATTGCGATTGGTCAGTAGTTGGATATGTCATAGGAAGTGCCACCTTTGTGAAGAGGTATGATATAGGCAGTTTTCCAAATCAGGGGTACTGTAGCTTCAGTGATTGATCTATTGATTAGTATAGAAACTGGTACAGCTATTTCTGCTGCTGCCAGTTTTAGAAATTCATTGGGGATGGAATCTGCTCCTAGTGTTGTGGGTTTCAGCTGGGATAGTAGTTTTCTTATGTAGGAGGTTGGGGTGGGTTGTAGTTTAAAAGTGGGCATGTAGTTAGTGGAGGTGGGGACACCTGTTGTAGTGTCAGTGAGATATTGTTGGGCTAGAGCTTGTACAGTTTCAGTAAAGAATGTATTGAATGATTCAGCTATGTTGTCTTTTGTTAAACCTGATGTTGGGGGTGGGGTAATGGTTTTACCAGGCTCTAGTAACTTATTTAAACCTGCCCAGAATTTCTTAGGATTATTCATGTGTTGGTTTTGATGGGTAATGAAGTAATTTCTCTTGTCTTGGATAACTAGTTTTTTGGTTAGATTCCTAATCTGTTGGTAGGCTTGCTGTGTACTAGGGCTTTTATTGGACCTCCAGGTTGTCCAGGCTCTATTTCTTTCAGCTATTTTTTGCTTAGTTTCCCTAGATAACCATGGAACTGGTTTTGACTTTACTCTAGTAGTTCTTGCAGGGGCTTGTCTGTTTAATATATCTAAGAAGGTGAAGTTGAAGTGTTCTATATCTTCGTTTAAGTGTAGGTAATAAAGGTCAGATCAATTATATAGCTTTAGTTCTTGTCTGAAGTTAGTGGGGTTAAAACGTTTTTTGTTTCTAATTGTTTGATGTATAGGACTTTGGGGGTGGTGGGAGTTGTATTTAAGTAAGAAAGTAGTTTGATGGTCACTCAATGAGTCTGGAAGGGTACCGTTTAAGTAGGAGCAGGGTATTTTATTTAGTAAGATCCAGTCTAATAGGCTTTCTTTTTTACTGTTTTTGACTATTCTGGTGGGCTGTTTGATTACTTGAGTGAATGTATGAAGATTGATATGGTTAGTGCGTACTTCAGCAGAGCATGTGAGCCAGTCTATATTAAAGTCACCTAATACAATGGTCTCTTGAGGCATGGATCATGATAACCATTGAAGGAATGTCTCCTTGGTAGGGATGTTATTGCCTGGTGATATATAACCTGTTA